>NC_052502.1:69397869-69437478 GCF_016617805.1 Bactrocera tryoni | reverse complement strand
AAAAAAAAATAATTATTAGAACAAAAAATAATTAATAATTACAAATTTTGTAAAAATAAGTACAATTTCTTTAATTATTTTTTTTTGGAAATTTATAAACTAAACAATTAAGGTTAAAAAAAAACATTTGATTTTTTTCATATTGTATAAAATAAAAAATAAAAGTTAAACTTTTTTTAATATCTTAAAATACATACATATGTATATATTTTTTGATTGCTTAAATATTCATTACAAATATTTTTTTTTTAATAATTTAATTTTGAAAAAAAAAAATTAATTATTAGAACAAAAAATAATTAATAATTTAAAATAATTAAGTTAAATTTAAAATTTTTTTAAACAACATTACTAACTTTTTTTTTATTTCTGAACTTGTTAACACTTTCTTATGGCACCAGTGCGTATGAGTGATATTTTTGCGCCAAATATACGATAGTACGTTATATAACCGGTCATGAAATTCGATTTTGGTCTAGTCAACGTATTTTGCCTCGACTATAATTTCCAACACCTTTTGTGAAGAGTCTTATGCCACTAGAACATCATCAACAATATTTTATTAGCCATATGATCATATCACTCATACGCCTTGTGGTCCAACGAAACGTCTACTTAGCGTTAGCAAACGCAGAATAATAATATAAAAATTATTTCCACGCGACAAAAAGCGGTAAATACAAAAAGTAGTGGTGAAAATTTATATTAGTTGAAATAAAGTTGGAAAAATTTTTTTTTTCGGAATTTTTTAATACAAAGTAAATTGTAGAAGTGCTACTTCTTGTTAGAAAAAAAACTTAATGCGGACAGTTTTGCTGCTTCCTTTACATTATAAACATTTTTGAAACGTCTTATTTTTTATATACTTCTTTCTATTTATTTATTTTTAAAAGTTTCTTAAGGGCGTATTCTTGTCTATGATTTTGAAAAAAATCGATTTTTTTGCATATCTTGAAAGTTTAGCGTTTCAAAAATATGACCTTGGAAGGAAGATTTTTCAAAATTCGACTTATTTTCGGAGATACAGCTGATTTTGTGACGTGGCGTCCGTGTTCACTAGAATTGTCTCCTAAATTTTAAACGCGTATTTCTCAAAACTGACTTTTTCGGAATGATACTCGCGATTTCTCAGGTTCTACTGTACCGGTTTACTTGAAATTTTTATAGTCTTCTTTATAGGCTTGTCTACGGTTGGGAACTAGCCCCATCCCCAAATTTTTATTATGTATTTTTAAAAAATTCGAAATAGTCAGAAAAAGTGATCCAAAAAGCTTTTTTTCAGGCAGTCGCCATTTTGTGAAAAAAAAATTTACCACTTTTCCGCAGTTCCGGCCACTGCGACATTATTTTAGATTACTAATCTTGTTTTTTTTTTTGGTTTCAGATTACTAGGAGGGTTGAAATCATGGGTATGACCACGTGGAAATTTTTAGAGATCCCCCACTTCGTCAGCTCATAGTTTTGGAAATTTTTTACTTTTTTTTAGTTTTACTGTGGGTACAAAAATAGTCAGACTTTGTTTATAATCCTAAAATTCTTAAGTTATTCTTCTAAATCTATGTCGTTCCACTCAAATTAATCACCCTTGGTCACAATACACTTGTGCTTTTTTTTGTGTTTTTCCAATCTAGAAAAAGCATATTTTGACGAATGGGTATTCACGCTAAGTTTAAACTAAAAAGTCTTACTACTTTTTGCCCACAGTATTTACAAGTACATATATACATACATATGTACAATAAGGTTGTTAAATAATTTGCTGTGTAATGTGAAAGAAAAATTTCAAATTTTGTTTTTAATTTTGTTGACAATCATTTCTATTTCTCAAGTTTGTAATTTAGCTTAAAATTAACAATTTTTTTTCTAATTTTAAATATCTACAATTATTCTTATGTATAATAAAATGAAATATATAATATTTGTTATTCAATATTATAAGATTGTCTTTAAAAAATTATTGTTTTTTCTTAAAGAACAATAACTACATAGCTTTTACATAGTAATTATAATAATAATTTAGCAACATATGCCAGCAACATGTTGCTTAGCTGCTCGCAGCAACAAACCAACAAGATCATATTTCAGTAATCAAAAATAAGTCGCTTTACATACAAACATGTACTGCCAACCTGTGAGCAGCAAAGAGAAGTAGTGAGAGCTGAAAATTTACTATAAACAAAAAAGCTCACGCTCTGCTGCGAGCTTTCTAATTAGCGTACACGCTCTCGCGCTCTTTAACAATTGCGCTCGTTAATGTAATTTCAAAAGCTTAGCGTTAGTGAAGCAAACTATAAATGTAATGAAACATAAAAAAATTAGACTTTTTTATGAAAATTGTGCAGCTCAGCTAATACAAATATATATGTACATACATATATAAATATGTAAATGTACTATTATGCTACAATACTAACATATATACATACATATACTATACATATGCTATAATACATGCATAGTTATGCGTGCAGAAAAAAATGAATGCGGAAAGAAAAGCGAATTGAAACTACCACACTGAACTGTAACAAAACAAAACGAAAAAAAAAATTATAAAATATACAAAACTGAAAAAAATGGTGTAAACCGTCGGTCGCGCAGTCAGGCTTATCGAGTAGCTACCGTTGTGCTGTAGCGTAAAGCAGCTATAACGCATTATACTTATACTTATGTTGCTATGTAGTGTACATACACACATAAGTATGTTTATTTATGACTAAAGTTGGTTGCCACCCGGCGGTTGTAGTATATTATGACAAAAAGTAACCGGAAATTGTAAACAAAAATAAAAATATTTAATTATTCATTCATTCATCATTATTTGTTAGATCCGAATTCGCACATTGAAGCATGTCCAAAGAGACCTGTTTACGGTATTTTTTCAAAAAAATGTGTATCCTATGACTCCGCGGAGCAGCAAAGGGCCACTTGAAACCTTTAAATTCTGATCTGAATTAAAAAACAAGAAAAAACGTTAACTTCAGCTGCACCGAAGCTAATATACCATTCACAGGTGCATTTATGTGTTCAGTTTATATGGCAGCTATTTGCTATAGTTAACCGATCTGAATAATTTTTTCGAAAATTATATTATTACCTTAAACAATAATCCATGTCAAATTTCGTAGATACCACTTCAAATGCGAAAGTTTTCCATAAAAGCCCTAGATTCCGATCGTTCGGTTTGTATGACAGCTATATGCTATAGTAAGCCGATCTGCAGAATTTTTTCGGAGATTATATTGTTGCCTTAGAAAATAATCTATACCAAATTTCGTGAATATATCTTGTCAAATGAAAAAGTTTTCTATACAAGAGCTTTTTTCCTATCGTTCAGTTTGTAAGGAAGCTATATGCTATAGTAATCCGATCTGAACAATTTTTTCGGAAATTACATTGTTGCCTTAGAAAATAATCTGTACCAAATTTCGTGAACATATCTTGTCAATTGCAAAAGTTTTCCATACAAGAACTTGATTCCTATCGTTCAGTTTGTATGGCAGCTATATGCTATAGTTAAGCGATCTCAACAATTTCTTCGTATATTACATTGTTGCCTTAGAAAATAATCTATACCAAATTTCATGAATATATCTTGTCAAATGAGGAAGTTTTCCATACCAGCACTAGATTCAGATCGTCCAGTTTGTATGGCAGCTATATGCTATAGTAAGCCGATCTGCAGAATTTCTTCGGAGATTACATTGTTGTCTTAGGAAATAATTTATACCAAATTTCAGGAATATATCTTGTCAAATGTGAAAGTTTTCCATTCAGTTTGTATCGCAGCTATACGTTATAGTTTTCCCATATCGGAAGTTCCGACAAATGAGCAGCTTCTTGAAGAGAAAATGATGTTTGCAAAATTTCAAAACGATATTTTAAAAACTGAGGGGTCAACCTAAAAATATCACACTCCCACAATTGATCATCTATTTAGATCATATACATACATTTCTAAAAAAACAAGTAATTAAATTATAAAAAAATAGTATATATTACACTTGGCAATCCTAAAATGAGCTAGTCGATCATTTGGCGCTCGGTCTGCACTTAACTAATGCATACACACATACATTTCATACGCACTGCACATAATTATGCTTGTAAGCCGACATAATCTCGCCCCCAGTGCTGCACTGCTGACGCTAACTGCGCTGCCCACCTACTCACCCGCCAACAGTCAGTCGTGCACACAACGCGCCCACTCAATTGACGCCATGACTGCAGTGTGTACAGCAGGCAACCTACAAAACCACGACTGGTCTATTACGACATTAAATAACAGCAACAACAACAGTGACACAACAACAATAATCCGCGCTAAATGCTAGCATAAATATTAGAGAACACTAACAACAAGCACATGCCGGCGCAACAAAAGAGTAAAAAAATGTGCAACAACAACACATAAACACAGCATGTTGTTGTTGTATTGCTCTTGTCTATTGTATTGCACATTCGCATACTCGTCTGCCATTCGTCGTGCACTCGTGCATTTGCTCAGCCATCATCGTTTAGCCAACAGCCGACGACGGCAACGTCGTCATAAACCATTATTGCTGTTGTTGTTGTGTTCGCGTTGTTGCTATTATTATTAACATCATCGCTATCGTCGTCGTCGTGGCTAGCATGTTGTTGTTCCTGTGTTGCGCTCGCTTGCCGACACCGACACAACGAAAGCGAAAGGCCATTGGCCGGAATTTTATTTGACCTACTAAGCAAAAGTAAACTTAAACTACGACGAACACTGTCATTGCCGTTTGTCTAACGAAAAAGACTTTCGGCGTTCGCAAACGGCGACAGTGACAACAGCGCCGCGATACGAAGGCAAAAGCGAGTAGGCGATGACGAAAATGCAAGAGCGTGAGTAAGTGAGTGTACAGACGGGAGCAGTGTGAGTGAGGCAGGCGTGAGATTCTTGCAGTTGCAAAAGCTTTTGTGAGGTTAACATTAAAAACGAATAAAATGCAGTGAGCTAAGCGTATATTTTAGCGAACAGAGCGTGGTTATGTGTTGTTGCAATAACAGTTGAAGCGTACAGTCGCTGTTAAATATATTTACAGTATACTAAGTGAGAGCAAATGCAAAATCAGCTGTTCGGGCGTTTGAGCTTTTTCTGCATTTGCTTTTCGGTTAATTTTGTTTATATCGAAAAGCAGAGCGTGAGTTTTGGTTCATTCTCACAAATTAATTTCTCACGTTTTCTTCAATTAACTACCGTTATTTAATCGAAAGCTTTCTTTTAATATGTATATGTCTTTCAATATGTATAAAAAATGTCTGGTCGGAGAGGTTTAGCTCAACCAAAAGCACTTTTCATACAAAAAACCTCTCGCTTTTAATATTGTCTCTAAATTTCCATATCGAGGTTTTGAATACTTTCTCGTGATAATAGTGTTTCCTCAACAGTCTATGACTTGTACGGTCCCTAGTCCTAATTTTAATACGTTCATACTGTTGTTACTTCCTGATTCATATTTCAGGACTGAAAAGTTTCATTGTTGAAGTCGGCAAGACCTTAAACAAGCAGCATAATCAAGGTCTTCAGCCTCTATGCATCAGTGGAAGGTATAGGAAATTATTACCAGGGCCTTCAAGTAATACCAAATGCCAGTTTGCTATGCCGACAGTTCTAGTAAATAGTATGGGTTTCGTAAAGGGCCAGTAATTGTGTATTCAGTGCAGTATTCCCCAATACTATTTATGTTATAGAAAAATAGAGACTCTGACGAAGAGCAAATACTTTTAAATCCACTGTCTAATGTTTGGTCCTTTTCGATCTATTTTATCGCAATACGTACCGTCTTCTCCAAAAAAAACCGACTACCCGTCGGTTTGAGTATTGAATCCCAATGGTGACACCCCTAAGGTGATGTATGTTATGTTGCACCGGCTCATAAAAATCTCCATGTGTTCCATCAGTTTAAAGTGAACATGATTTTGAACAGTTTAAAGAATTATTTTTGGCTCTGAGTTGAATTGAATCTTCATTTGAGACTCTGACTGTTTGAGGTAGATAAGCCGTTAGCATCAAATGTTGTGGTCTGATAAATAATCCGATATTCCTATCTGAACCAAAGAAACACTAAGAGACATCAGTAAGATTTCGCTTATTACAAAAATCTTAAGCATTCTTGTGATTCCATTCTAAGGTAACTCTAGTCGCTGGGAATATATACGGACATTCGCATCGGAACGCTGAATTAACCAGAAACCTGTAAGATCACACTTCAGAAAGCCTTGCATTGATTGCCCAAAAAATTACAACCTGTTTTCGACAAGATTCAGAGAAAGCACTCCACACTATTGCTTTTTCTAAGTAAATGCTTATTTAGTATATTCGGAGACCCCTCAGATCAAGTCAAGACCGATCTGGGTTTTCTTACATGCGCCATGTCGTATTAGCGTATTAATTTTATTGTTGCATTTTTAAAGCTTTACTCAAGAAATGGATTCTTTATCGATAGCTTCTTCATATTTTTGTAGCTAAAGGCACTAATTTATAGTTCTTGTAGATTTTTTTTTTCGAAAGATTTTCCTCTTTTTTCTTATAATAAATCTTTAATTTCTTTTGACTTTACGATAACCATATTGAAACCTATCGATATACATATACTAAAATGAAGAGATTCCAATATCATCCTAGTTTAGCCTCCAGAACTGCTAACATTCTTGAAGACAAATCATAGACGAAGGAATGGAGAAGCGCGAAAGACTATGCTAAAAAGAAAGTAGTTAATTTTTATTACGAAATATGATTTATGTCGAAAGAATTAGGATGACCGTCAAATGCACTGGATAGTCAAAGAAGTTATCCACAATTACCCACTGAAGGATGATAAATATGTTTAAGGCGCATCGTCTAAAGACCGAAGATTGATGGTAAAGATCCATCACATTTTTTTAACCCGACACATCTTTGGATGATTTCTGTGTCGATCAGGGCATGTAGAGTATGAAAGTCTATGGTGAATTCTCTATTGAGCGAAGATTGAAGCCAGAGATCTGTCAGATTTTTGAAATCGAGACTCTTTCTGTGTCTATCAGGGCAGGGATTTTTTAATCCGAGACTCTTTCTGTGTCGAAAGAATTAGGATGACCGTCAAATGCACTGGATAGCCGAAGAAGTTATCCACAATTACCCACTGAAGGATGATAGATATGTTTAAGGCGCATCGTCTAAAGACCGAAGATTGATGGTAAAGATCCATCACATTTTTTTAACCCGACACATCTTTGAATGATTTCTGTGTAGATCAGGGCATGTAGAGTATGAAAACCTATGATGAATTCTCTACTGACCGAAGATTGAAGCTAGAGATCTGTCAGATTTTTGAATTCGAGACTCTTTCTGTTTCAATCAGGGCATCTAGAGTATGTAAGTCTCTAGATTATGATTTATATTTATGTAGGTTAGGGTGAAAAATAATCGCAAGAAATTCTACTAGATCTGGATCCTCATATGGTAACTTTTTAGAAGCACGAACCCACTTTTTGTGAAAGACTCCTTCAAAATAGACGCCCAGTAAGTAACAAAAATATATAAAAGTATGCGTTGAAAAAAGTTCGGAAATAAAATCGGTGAGTAATAGCGCCAATAATAGAAAATAAAATATTTCACCAATTTCTTTTCGTCGCTTTTTTCGTCGGTGTTTTTGGGTCGGTGACCGCAGTTAACACCGGCGCAGCGAAATACGGAAATTGCGGCGCTGCTGCGCACAGCTCAAACTAGGGTTAGGTGTCATTGTAAGCGCTAAACAAAGCGTAAAAAGCAACAACACAAAACAAAAGACACAAATGAATAATAAATGCATGCTTTCATACAATACAAGTCAAACAAACACGCACACTCACACACCTTTATGCATACATACAGACACGTTGTGGGGGTTAAAAACGAAAAGTATGATAAATTGTGAAAAAAGTGCGACTCTGTGCTCGAAAGCAAAAACAATAAGCGCACATAGACACACCACTTCAAAAAATGTTAATAATAACACTTACAACAACAACAACAACAATTATAACAAAGTAACAAAAAGTAACAATGCAGACAAAGTGATCACGCAGCGCCAGTCTGAGTGCTGAGGGATTATGGTGTACCTTTTGGTTTAATTTTTTTGTTGGCTTCAACAGAAAGGTGTAAAACTTGCTGGGTTGTTGGGCACGACAAAAAAAAATCGAAAATTTCGAAAAAATTTTTTTTTAATCAAAAACCAAAACTTTTTATCACTTTTTTTTTTGTAATTAATAGTTTCAAATTTTAATTAAAAAATAATATTTATGTTAAGTTTCAAAAATATTTGTTTAAATTTTAAGTTTTATAAAAATAAAATTTTTAATTAATAAAATAATAAAAAAAATTTTTACCAAAAACCAAAACTTTTTTTATTTTTTTTATTAATAGTTTTAAATTTTCATTAAAAAAATAATATTTTTTAAGTTACAAAAATATTTGTTTAAATTTTAAGTTTCATAAAATAAAATTTTTAATTAATAAAACAATAAATTTATTACAAAATTCAAAAAATTTTAAGTTTTGAAATATAATTATTAATTCCTTTACACTTTTTGTAAAATTTTAAATAGAAATAAATTTAAATAATAAATATAATGTAATTTTGAAGAAACTTAATTTGTTTAATTGATTTTTTTTAGTAAAAGAAAAGAAATATTTCACATATTACTGAAATTTAGTTTTGTCTTATAATTTGTTCAAAAATAATTTTAAACCAAAATTTTTATAAAAGTTAAGAAACAAAAAAGCTCGCTTTTGCTTTAATTTTGACTTTAAAAATGATTTATAAATAGAAAATATTTTAAAATCAAATATTTAAAATCAATTTTTATTATTTTACTTTGTAAAATCTAAGCTTAAAAGAAATATAATAAAATTATGTTTTTTGGAATCTATTAAGAAATAGCATTTTTTCGGAACAAAAATTGTGTTCCAAAAAAAAAAAATATAAAAATAGATTTACTTTTCTATTTTCTTTTTAGATAATTTTATTAAATTTTTTTATAATTTGCTAGAAGTTCGTTTAAGCCAACATTTTTTTGAAACTTCAAAAAACTTTAAACAAAATTTAAATTTTCCTTGCATTACTTTAAAAACGATTTATGTTTAGAAAATTTTAAAAAATATTTTTTTTATTGTTATTATTTATTTGTGAAGTGTAAAATAAAAATCTTAGAAACAGAAAAAAAAATTAAAATTTTTGAATTTAAAATAAAAATCTTAGAAACAGAAAAAAAATTTAAAATTTTTGAATGTAAAATAAAAATCTTAGAAACAGAAAAAAATTAAAATTTAAAATTAAAAAAAAAATTTTAAATTTAAAATTAAAAAAAAAATCCGATCTATTAAAAAATTTTTTTTTTCATGATTGCTCAAAGTTGAATTGTAAAATAAAAATCTTAGAAACAGAAAACAATAAATTTAAAAAATTTTTTCATCATTTGCTCAAAGTTCTTTAAACCAAAAAATGTCTAAAGCTTTAAGAAATTTTACACAAAAATTATAATTCCCTTGCATTACCCTAAGAACTTTTTATGATAAGAAAATTTTTAAAAATAATTTATTTTTGTTGTTATTTTTATTGACTTGTCAATTGTTCAAAACCTAAATTAAAAAAAAAAATCAATTTTAAGAATAAATTATGTTTTCTTCTGAAAAATTTAAAATTTCCCTAAATTTTTATTTTATTTTAATTTATTAAAACTAAAATAAGTAATAAAAATTTTAATTTTTGAAAAATTATAAAATTTTAAAATTAAATTATAAATTGTTTAACAAATTTATTTTAATTCATTATCTCATTAATTCAAAATGTATTCAAATGCAAAAATTTTTTGATCTTAATTTTAAAAAACATTAATAAATAAATAAAAATTATTATTATTAAATTTTAAGTTTTAAAATTTCAAATTAAAATTATTAGTTAAAAAAAAAGTGATACGGAGTTTTGATTTTGGGTTAAAAAAATTTTTCCGAAATTTCCAAAATTAAATATTAACCTTATTTAATTAAATAAAAAATGTTGCAAAAATCGCTAATTCGTCAACTGCGCCTATGAGTATGCTTCAGTTTTTTCTCCTTTTGATTTTGCCAAATATCTTAGAAACATGTTATTTATTTGACATCTTCCACGTAATTATGACACTTAAAAATTGTTATCAACGCTTCGTGTATTTGTTGCTTTAATTTCACACTCTACATATCTGCTTTCAAGCTAAGCGCTAAGCATTTACGCTCACTACTCTCGTGGCAAAAGCGCATTTGAGCGACAATAACACGAGCACCCAAAGCAGAAACTGAATAGAAGTGCGAAAAATACAACAATAACAGCAACAAGAATAATATGATAACAGCAAAAGCATTTGACACGCACACATTTGCATATTGCGTTTGTTTTTTTTTTTGCTTCAATTTTTTTGCATGTGAAAAAACTTTCACTAACTCAATGGTTTTGAGCTGTCTGACTGACGGTCTGACTGAGCCATTGAATGACTGCTGAGCGGTTTGCTTGTGTTGATTGACAGTTGGAGAGTGTATTGGTTAGAGGGGATGGTGGAATTTTCGTTAAATTTTTTTAAACTTGGCAGAATTTTTAATTTTTTAAGTATTTTATTTAAATTAATTAAATTAAAAATATGATTAAGAAATTGTATAAAAAATATTTGTGTGTATTATGTTTTACTTTTATTATATAGCAATTATTTTTTGCAATTTTTTTCTTTTACTTTTATTATATTATTGTTTTTTTACATTTATTTTTTTCTGCAATTTTTTTATTTTATTTTTTTTTTTATTTTTTATTTTTTATAATCAAAGTTGTTTCTTATATGTGGCACCATTGCAAACATTTTGTGCAGCCTGCATGTATGACCTAAGTACATACATATGTATTTACAAGTACACAGCAGCCGATTATCATGAATCATGCATCTGCTGCCATTCAAACCGTCCAATCCAGTCTGAATGCTTCTTTTATACCTTGCCTTGCCTCAGTCAGCCATTCAGGCGGGCCGGCGCGCTCAGTGCTGTCAATCAGCGCTGCAAAAGTTCAAAATTTCATAGTTCAATTTTCATACAATTTCGTGAGGCTTCACGCCCACAAACAAATAGTTTTATTATTGTACAGATTTCTGATCACTCAATCCCCGTTGGCAAATTAGACAAAATGCTTTCAACGATTGCGCGCGGCGGCAAAAAAAATGTATTTAAAATAAAAGTGAAAATTTCGCCAAAATGCCATAAAACAGTTATTGAACTTTGTGCTAATTTTTTTTGTTTTTGTATAGCTGATGTTGAATTTTTTGGACAATATTTGTAATTTTTTATAATGCACATAAGAAAAAGTGTGTTTTATGTTGTTAGTTTAAAATCAGAAAAATAAAAAAAAAATATTAAAAATTATAAAAATATTTTTAAATTTGGTTTTACTCAAAACGATGATGAATGACTGAAAAATTAAAATATTTAACAAATTAAATTCAGAGATATGTATGTATGTATGTATATGGATTTAAAAAAATCCTAAAACTTAATTTTGGTATAATTAATATTTTAATTTCCCAGCCTGATTTTATTTTAATTTTTATTTTTATATACATATATACATATTTAACTATTATTTTTTTTATTTTTTGTATACAGTGGATGTATGTATGTATATGTATGTATATAAAAAAATTTTTTTGAAAAAATTAAATTTTTAATTTTTGTAAATATAATTATTTTTTTTTTTAATTTTGGATGTTTATTTGAAGAAAATTGGTAAAAAAAATATTAAAAAAATGCAAATAATTTATAAATTAAAAAAATGCAATATAATTTTTTTAATATTTGGTTTACAAAATATTTTTGTTTTCGAGTTTTACTATAAAAACTTGAGTGCTTTGCCAAAAATAATGTAACAAAATATGAATACTTCAACGTATTTCAAAATTTAAAATTTTTTTTTTTCATATTCTGTGTACAGTTGAAATATGTTTATAAAAGAAAATTAAAAAAAAATAAGTTTTTAATTTTTGTAAATACAATTATTTTTTTTTAACTTTGGATGTTTTTTTGAAGAAAATTAGTAAAAAAATGCAAATAATTTCAAAATTAAAAAACTGCAATAAAATTTTTTTTTAATATTTGGTTTTTAAAATATTTTTGTTTTCGATATAGTGAAATTTGAGTGCTTTGCAAACTATAATGTAACAAAATATGAATACTTCAACGTATTTCAAAATTTAAAATGTTTTTTTTTGATATAGGGAAATTTGAGGACTTTGCAAACAATAATCTAGAAAAATATGAATACTTCAACATACATATTTCAAAGTTAAAATTTTTGATTATAATTTTTTTTAATTTAAGTTTTAATATAAATTTTTTTCAAATTTGATTTTTAATTTTTTGTTATTTTTTTTTAATTTTAATATTTTTCAATTTTAATTTTTTTTTAATTTTTTTAATTTTGGGCGTTTATTTGAGAAAAGTTTGTAAAAAAATATTTTAGAAAATACGATTAATTTTTTTTATTTCTTTTTACATTCGATTGAAATTAAATTTTTAATTTTTGTAAATATAATAATTTTTTTTTAATTTTGTTTGTTTATTTGAAGAAAATTAGTAAGAAAAATATTTAAAAAAAGCAAATAATTTCTAAATTGAAATTATGCAATTAATATTTGTTTTTAATATTTGGTTTTTAAAATATTTTTGTTTTCGATATAGTAAAATTTGATATAGTAAAATTTGCAAACGATAATGTAACAAAATATGAATACTTCAACGTACATATTTCAAAAATTAAATTTTTTTTGATTATAAAGTTTTTTTAATTTAAATTTTTTTAAATTTTAAATTTTAATTTTTTTAATTTTATTTTTTTTAATTTTATTTCTTTTTTTAATTTTGGGCATTTATTTGAGAAGAGTTTATAAAAAAATATTTTAGAAAATACGATTAATTTTTTTTTACATTCGATTTAAATAAGTTTTTAAAAACATTGTTAAGAAAAAATTAATTTAAAACGAACGTTTGAATTTTATTTTTAATATACTATTGTTAAATGTTTGTTTTTACGGAAATTCAAAAAATGTCCAGACCTCAGCTCCGTATATTAGGACGCTGATTCTCATCGACATTATAAGCTTTCTCTTTTATTGGCTGAGGCCCCCTATATTGGCCATTTGTCTGTTAAGTTGAGAGGTGATTTTCGTTGTCTTTCTTGCGGTGTGCTGAATTTGTACCCAGAAGGTTTGTCTGGGGCCTAGTATTACGCCTAGGTAGTTTACTGCTTTTTTCGAGAGCTTCGATCATATTCACCCATCTACCACTGTTGAAGGCATTTCGGACACCTAAAGTCGCCAGCAGCACTATTATTTTGTATTTATCGTATCTACATATGTTGTGCGGCTTCTACACTTTCATTGACGCTTTGTATAGTTCCTAAAGTTGATCTGACATGTCAAAAGCCGTGTTGTCTGGTGGAGAGTCCTCCAGCATCGTTTACAGTCGCTTCGAGTCTGAGTTTAAGTAGCCTTTCATAGAGCTTTTTCGCTGTGTCAAGCTGATGACAACTTGCGATCTTCTTTTCCTTTATTGATTAGCACCAGCCGTTGCTTTTTCCAAAATTTAGGGTATATTTCGGCTTCGAGGGAGGTGTTGTACATATTCAATAGTACTGCCGGTCGTTCTGCAGCGGTTATTGTGAGGATTTCTGCTAGGAATTCCGTCCGGGCTGTGTGATTTTTGGCCTTGACCTTGTCAGTGGCCAGTTGCAGCTCTTCGAGAGTGAACTGGCGGATTTGCGAAGATGTTAGAGTCTCTTCTGCGCCACTGGCCCCTTTTTCGTGTGTTGAAAAGAGTGCGTTGACGCTGTTATCCATTCGGACAGCGGTTAAGTTAGGTGACTTTGCTCGAAACCCGAATTTTTCCATCACTATTTTATTTCCAAGTCCTCAGGGATTTGTTAACATCCTCCCGTAGGTCCTCCCACTTTTTCTTTTTGCTATCATCGACGGCGTGCTTAAGCTCCTTTTTTGCTGCTTGGTATTGCTCAGCTTCTCGAAGGCGGAGGCAAGTGCGTTTGAGTTTGGCGATATTTTTGGAAAAAATATTTTAAACTCGGCCATTGCAACGCAATTTCCGATGACTCCTCGGAAGTAAGATGCGACCGCGTTGGCAGGAAAACTGCTTACAGGATCGTCTAACATGAAAAAATAAGTGTTTTAGTTAGAGAAGGAAATTTGGAGTTTTTGCGGAGATTAAAAAAAATTAAGAATTTCTCGACAAATTTTCTATCTTCTAAAAAAATTGTTTATATTTTTTAAATTTTATTCCCTAAAATTGTATTGTAGTTATTGCAATCATTTCCGCAAAAGTAACCGTTTACCTCCATCACCCGCTACCCAATTACGCCGCGCCGCTCACCGAATTGCGCATCGCTCATACGCCCCGTGGCGCCGCTCTACACTTTACACGACAACAAGAGCGCAAGTGCGAGCGAAAAAAAGGCCATAATCTTGACATTGTTGGCATTTGTCACATTTTTGTTTGCTAATTTTCGTATTTACGCTTCTTATTAGCACGCTGCGCGCTGCGTTTTTTGAGGTCACGAACACCCGCGCTCGCTTCATCCAGCAAACTACAGCTGGCAGAGAGAGCGCGCGCCTGTTGCGCAGCGGCTGATTGCTTATCAATTCGCGTGAAATAAAAAAATGTTTTTTAAAATTTTATTTCGTCGGTTTTTTCGCTTTCTCCCGCGTCACGTTTCTGTCTATCTTTGCGCGGCGCAAATACATACAGACATTGATTTCTTTGCGCCTTGTTTCATTTAAATTTTTTCGCGGTCGCTCTCTGATAATGAAATCGAATTTTCATTGTTAATAACGCGTCTGCGAAAAACAATAATAACAACAAAAAAATTAAAAAAAAAATAGAATTTATATACATACATATATACGAACAAACACAGCACAAAAATAGCACGCATTTGCAAAAATGCAACAACAACACATTTTAGTAAGCAAATACACACATCTGTGTACATTTATATATAGTTGACCCAATTTCAGCGACGGTGTATCAGTATCAGTAAGAATAATAAAAACAATAATAAAAACAACAACGATAAAATATATGATAGATAAACAATTTTTATTTTTATTTTTATACAACACTTTTTGCTGTGGTTGTTGTTATTAATATTGTCGTTTGTTATAATTTTGTTGTTGTTGTTATACTTTTTGCTGGTATGGTAGATTGTTGCTACTGTATTTATATTTTCGTCTTTTGGGAAGAACTACAACAATAATAACAACAACAAACACTTTATTTCGCTAAATCATTTCAAGGACAAATGTGCGTTTGTTATCAACAAAAAATCAGCGAAATCACTAGGCGAATTTTATACTTGTATATTTTCGTTTAATTGTGTTTTTTTAGTTTTTGTATTTTTTTTGTTATTAGATTTTTTCTTTGTTTCTTCTTTTTTCCTTTACTTAGAATAGGTTTATAGAGCCTTATATCTAGCGCCTGCTTAGTCTTGTTGTTTGCTGTACAAATAACGCGCTGATTAAAGCGAAAAAAAACAAAAACAAAAACAACAACCATGTAACCTAATTTTTAATGTTTTGAAAGTGCTTATCAGTGTTGACGGCTACTTCTCGAAAATATATTGGGGTAGGTTTGCTAAAATTAAAAAGAAAAAATAAAACTAAATACAAATTTAATTTATATAAAAAAACAATGCTGAATTAAAAAATAAATTAAATTAAAAAATTTATAAAATTAATAAAATTAAAAAATTACTAATATTAAAAATTAACAAAATTGATTTAATTAAAAGAATTATTAACATTAGAAAAATTAATAAAAAAACAAGTAAGGAAGGGCTAAGTTCGGGTGTCACCGAACATTTTATACTCTCGCATGATAAAGTGATAATCGAGATTTCATTATCCGTTATTTACATATTTTTCAAATACCGTATTTGTGTAAAGTTTTATTCCGCTATCATCATTGGTTCCTAATGTATGTATATATTATACAGAGAAGGCATCAGATGGAATTCAAAATAGCGTTATATTGGAAGAAGGCGTGGTTGTGAACCGATTTCACCTATATTTCGTACATGTCATCAGGGTGTTAAGGAAATATTATATACCGAATTTCATTGAAATCGGTCAAGTAGTTCCTGAGATATGGTTTTTGGTCCATAAGTGGGCGAGGCCACGCCCATTTTCAATTTTTCAAAAAAGTCTGGGTGCAGCTTCCTTCTGCAATTTCTTCCGTAAAATTTAGTGTTTCTGTCGTTTTTGTTAGTCCGTTAACGCACTTTTAGTGATTTTCAACATAACCTTTGTATGGGAGGTGGGCGTGGTTATTATTCGATTTCTTCCATTTTTGAACTGTATATGGAAATGCCTGGAAGAAAACGACTCTGTAGAGTTTGGTTGGTATAGCTATAGTAGTTTCCGAGATATGTACAAAACTTAGTAGGGGGCGGGGCCACGCCCACTTTTCCAAAAATATTACGTCCAAATATGCCCCTCCCTAATGCGATCTTTTGTGCCAAATTTCACTTTAATATCTTTATTTATGGCTTAGTTATGACACTTTATAGGTTTTTTCGGTTTTCGGCATTTTGTGGGCGTGGCAGTGGGCCGATTTTGCCCATCTTCGAACTTAACCTTCTTATGGAGCCAAGAAATACGTGTACCAAGTTTCATCATGATATCTCAATTTTTACTCAAGTTACAGCTTGGACGGATGGACGGACGGACAGACGGACAGACAGACATCTGGATTTCAATTCTACTCGCCACCCTGATCATTTTGGTATATATAACCCTATATCTGACTCTTTTGGTTTTAGGACTTACAAACAACCGTTATGTGAACAAAACTATAATACTCTCCTTAGCAACATTGTTGCGAGAGTATAAAAATTAAATACCAAGAAAAACCAATTTAATAAATTTGTTATTTTAAACCTTACAGAAAATCAGAAAAGGGTTCCCCTGCAAATTTTTGTTATTTAAAAAAGTACGCACTTTTTAGTGACAAATTCCAAAATGGAAAAATTATTCAAAAAGCAAAAAAAAAATATTTTTCAAAAAAATAAAAATAATAATACATTTTTACAAAAATATTTATAGGTTTGCTAAAATTAAAAAAGAAAAATTTAATTAAATACAAATTTAATTACTATAAGAAAACAATACTAAATTAAAAAATAAATTAAATTAAAAAAATTTATAAAATTAATAAAATTGAACAATTACTAATATTAAAAAAAATAATAATATATTTTTAAAAAAATATGTACATAAATATTCTTAATTATTTTTATAACTTCAAATTTTTTTGAAAAATTTTTCCATTTTGGAATTTATAATGGGTTGTCAAAAAAGTCTTGCGGTATTTTCGCTAGTTGGCGCTGAAAGCGCATAGTTCTAGTTTTATTCGTCGCATCGGGTCATGCTATACCTTTTTGGAAAGCTCATTTCACGCGCTAACACGTGTTTAATTGATTGTCGTTTCTTTTAAATCGTTCGTGAGTTATAGCGTCGCAAACATGGAGCAAAATAAAGAGAAAATACGGCATATTTTACAGTACTACTACGATAAAGGCAAAAATGCATCTCAAGCCGCCAATAAAATTTGTGCAGTTTATGGATCCGATACAGTCTCCATTTCCACCGCACAACGATGTTTTCAACGTTTTTGTTCTGGTGTAGAGGTGGTCGAAGATGCGCCACGCAACGGGAGGCCTGTCGTCGAAAATTGCGATAAAATCGCTGAATTGGTCGAAAGAGACCGGCATAGTAGCAGCCGTAGCATCGGTCAAGAGCTGGGCATGAGTCATCAAAAATTCATTTCAATTTCAATAAAAAAAAAAAAAAAATTCAAGAAAAATACCGCAAGACTTTTTTGACAACCCATTATATGGAGCTTCAATTGCACTAATCTGCCATATTTTAAAACAAAAATATGATAATTTTAATAACTAGTTCATTTGTAAAAGAGCATTTTTTGCAATTAACTGTTTCTCAAGGCTCCACATGGCTTGTCGCGTGCCGCTTGGAGGTTATTTACTCTGGGGTCGTGATGCGTCTGCTTAGATGTTCCCATTTTTTTCTCATTTTCTGGCGTTGAGCCAGTTTCTACGGTAACTTTTGATTACGTCGAAGAGTTCACCTAGCTGTGCGGCTCCGTTCATAACATCCATGTGGAAGTTTTTTTATTTTGCCATTGCCGTCTTCATAATTTGAACGATAACCTTGCATTTTTCTAGGGATTCCTCTCTCATTTGAGTAATGTACTCTAGTTGCGCTGAGTTTTGAAGTCCTTCTGTAGAGGCGACTGGGATGCTCTTCGTTTCGCTTTCGGTAATAGCCTGAGCTCAGCTTTACTCCTGGTTCTCTATACGATTCGAATACACACTTCTACTAAAGAAAGCAATTTTCTAGAAATTTCTAGAAATTTCGAAAGTTAATATTTAATAAAACAAAAGTATAAAATCGAAAAATGCTTACCTTTTGCAATAATCGCAATTTTCAGCTCAATTTCCATTGACAATTATGCGCAATTAACCTAATTTCAGATTGACAAGTGTGTACAGTTATAGTTCGCACAGTTTTCGTTGCCTACAATATACTATATATGTACATATACAAATGTGTATGTATGTGTGTGTTTTTGAGGTGCAAGCCAAATAAACAAAAATTATTTACACACATTCATTCAAATTTTTTCGTCATTGATGTTGTTGTTGTTGATGATATTTAGCAAATTTTCAGTAATTTTTCACTTTGATTGGCTTGCTTATGTATACAAACAGATACATATTCATATGTATGTACATTGACACGTATTTAGACAGCTTGTAATGTGCTCATGGCAGTGCTTTCTTTGTGCCGTTATTTAAATTGTCATCGATGGCTCAACGACCTGTCCACTAGTTTTACCTTTACCTCATTTGGTGGCAAAATATCGCTGAAATCACTAATTTCATTTTGTTCTAAAAATAAAAAAATCACAACAACAAAAAATAATGAAAACAAGTAGCAATTATAAAAACAATAAAAATATCCAGAAATCGTGTCCCATTTTTTGGTAGTGTGCGTAACTTTTTTATTTACAATTTTTTTTGCTCGTTTTTGGGAGGAATACCAGGTGCAAGGTTGCAATTTTTAACTGTTACTACTGTACCGTTACATATATTCGTAGTATATGTGTGTTCCATATTTTTTGAGACACTTGACATTTGCATTGTGCAAACAACTCGAATTTATATTCGGCCCCGTAATGCGGTCAAGTACTCAATTTCGAAGCGAAGGCACATATCAAACAAAACAAAATAAATAAAAATTATTTTACAATAAAAAAAATAAATTACAACAATTAAAACAGAAAAATAAGTTAAAAAAAATTAAGTAAAAAAATTAAACAGAAAAAATCAAAAAAAATTAAAAAAAAAAATTAAAAAAAAATAAATAAAAAAATAATTAAAAAAGTGATAAAAAAATAAATCAAGAAAATTATAAGAAAAAAAAAGATCAAAAAAAAAAAAAAAATAAATCAAAAAATTATAAAAAAATAAATAAAAAATTATAAAAAATAAACCAAAAAATGATTAAAAAAATAAAAAAAGAGCTAAAAAAATTAAATTACGAAACTTAAAAAATAATAAAAAAAAACATTAAATTACAAAAATTAAAAAAAAAAATATTAATCTCTGAATTGAAAAAAATAATTTTTCTTATCTTTAATTTATATATTTTTTTAATAAATAATAATTAATTTTTGCTAAATGGAAATTTTGATTGATATGTGTTATAACGAATCATAAAAGCTATGCTTTCAATTAAAATTTAAAAAACTCGATTTTGTTATACATACATTGTGACAAAAAATTGCTGGGAATTTCCAAATAAAAGGCAAGTCCCCACCTGATGTAATACACTTAAGCCAAAGATTTTGTCAGTCCTCGAAACACTTTCCGTAAGCGCTTTTTGTGATGGCGAATTTTGTATTATCTCTTCGAACAACTGAAAACGGTTTCCACGTAGCGACAATTTTAGTTTGGGGAACATGAAAAAATCACACGGAGCCAAATCTGGTAAATACGGTGATTGAGAGAAGATATTCATTGCGTTTTAGGCTTTAAATTCGATCACAGTCGTGGCTCGATGCGATGGTACATTAACATCGTATAAAATCCATGAATTGTTAATCTACACTTTCTGCAGTTTCCGGCAGATGTTCTCACGCAAACGCCTCAATACGGCCAAATAGAACACTTCAAAGGTCGTCGAGAACGAGGCATGTATTTTTTTATTCTCAATAAGCTTTTCCATTCGATTTTTTTAGTTCTTTCTTAGTTTTTAAAAAATTTATTTCAGAAAAAAAATTTCTCATTAATATTTTGAAAAGTTTTTTATAAAAATTTTATTTTCATTTAATATGTTTTGTTTGATAATTTTGAATATTTGATTTTTCTTTTTTATTAATTAATTTATTTGTTTCAGAAAAAAAATTGTCTCATTAATATTTTGAAAAGTTTTTTTTATAAAAATTTTATTTTCATTTTAATTTTTTGTTTGATTTTTCTTTTTTATTAATTAGTTTATTTATTTCAGAAAAAAAAATTGTATTAATAATATTTTGAAAATTTTTTTTATAAAAATTTTATTTTTATTTAATTTTTTTTTGTTAATTTTGTATAAACAATTTTTCATTTTTATTAAGTAATTAATTTATTTGAAAAAAAAAATTCTCATTAATATTTTGAAAAGTTTTTTGTAAAAAATTCAGTTTCATTTAATTTTTTTGATATTTTTGAATATTTGATTTTTCATTTTTATTAAGTTATTAATTTGTTTCAGAAAAAAATTTTTTTATTAATATTTTGAAAGTTTTTTTTTGTAAAAAATTCAGTTTCATTTATTTTTTTTTTTGATATGTTTGAATATTTGATTATTCATTTTTATTAAGAAATTGATTTGAATAAAAAAAATTTTCATTGAACTCAAAAGTTTTTAATAACATACTTTTTTTTAATATATTTAAAATTTTTTGGAATATTTTCTATAAATTTATTCCTTTGTCGTTAAAAAATTTCAACTAATTTTAAAATATTTTTTTAGTTTATATTGTTTTTTAATATTTTACTATGCCGCAGACACCAAAAATTAGTGAAACATAAAGTCTAGTTAATAATTTAGAATTTCTGCATATACATATATACATACAAAAGTACATATGTATATATATTCACTCGCCTTATGGGTCAGCGACGCCGCGTCCCACTTTTCACCACTGCCATTACGAAATCACTCAATTTTCTGTTGGAAAATACCAACTCACTGCAATGCGTCGTAACCTTTTTAAGGCAACAGCAACAACAACAGCGGCATGCATTCAAAAACTATAAAAATATTAATTAGTAAAAAGAAGTGCACAGCTCGGAGAAGCAGAAGTAAAGTGGCAACCTAGAACATATTAAGAAAAAGACCACAAGTACCGACCAAACATGATAAAAGCGTCAACTGCAATTAGTGAATAAATGTCGCAACCCAAAAATATTGAGAATAAGCAATTAACGAAACTTTATTTTAGAATCTAGATAATTCGAAATATTTTTTTCGTTGTCAATATGATTCAGCCACTGGCCTATTTTCCACGCACCGGCAACCGAAGAAGGCATGCGTGCGAGCAGGTGAAGGGCTGGGTGTCTTCATTCTTTACTTGTGGCCACTCGAGAACGGTGTTTACTCATAGACATACTTCTGTGCATATGCGCTCATGTTTTTTTTTGTAATTTTCCCTTGGTTTGCACAGCTCTATGTTTGCGGTATGTTGCAATTACTTGTTGTTTACCACTGAAGAAAATTAAGAAACATACTTAAGCTGCAAGTAATCGATGAGCCATAATTTTATAAGATAATTTTGGAGCTAAACGTGCTTACTGCACGTAGACACCGGCAGAAAAGCTTTCATGTCTCTCATGTAAGTGCTCGGAAAATTCACTTCCGATTATAAATAGTGCGTCAAAAGAGCACTCTGAGCGGATCTGAAGAGATCGAACTTATTAATTATAGAAAAATGTGCTCTCTACTGCTTCTGAGACCATTTTCTTGCTCTAAGTATCATGTATTACAAAACTTTGAATATTAATTTCAACCGAATGCCATATTAACTCCCAAAACTCGTCAGAAGAGTGCCAACCAGGTACAAAACATTGACATAGGACCAGTTCGATTAGCTCTCGAGTTAAGAGCATACTTCTTAGGACTTCTAATATAGACTGATTTCCAATCTAGACTCGAGTTGATATCTTGTAACATAAACCCAGAGTCTAACCGAGTTAATCTCAAGGAACTTAGATATTACCTAATTAGGTCAAAATTGGCACGGCAGAATAGTATCAACGTCTACCGTTCCCACGGCAGTCGGGTCTATGTAACCGAAACGGATCCGGTTTTTCATCTGGTCAAGGACTGACAACTCGCCAGATTTCTGCCGCTATAACGACATTAGTTTCTACTTAATACAAACAGTAAATAGAGCGCGTGAGTTTTATTTGAATTCTGTGGGTTGGAAGTCCCTGTTGAGGGGTTCGGTTTTCAAAGATCTTATGCCAATTCTATCAAATTTGTGTCCAATATATTGTTCCTTCCGAAATCCTTTTAAGGGCGCCACTAGTGACCACTAAGAATGAGTTTGTGCAAAGCGCATGCCAATTTTCACTCCAAGGGCTATTACTTACTGGTTACCTGCTACTCGGAAAAGTACTTGTTTTTGTCGAACTATCTAAGATCTATGGTAAAATACCTTAATACCAATGAAGCTGAGTTATTATATGGCTTGTGTCAGGACTAGTTGTAAGCTACATAAAAATATGGCCTAAGAAAGGTATCATCATGGATCTTATTTTTGTTTTACAGAAGACCTGGTATATATCTAGACGTGGAAGCATATAATGCGAGTAATAAAAATAGAGATTAGCGAAATTGATCCAATAGATATGCCACGAAATCTACGCTACTAAATAGTAACTCTATTATTTGAAATTTTAGTTAAGAGATGAATCATATTAAGTTGGCCTACTAATATTAAGCTGAAGTCGAAGAAAGCTGCTTGTTCCAAAGGATTATTTATAGGTATATTCTCTATTTAAAGTGACCTTAGTATAACGATCTTGGACTTAGTGTACGAAAACGTTGAACGTGATAGGGTCCACACTTCGGTGCTAAAGCTTAGAGAAGTTCTCTTAACAGATTCTCGCTCACCTAACTTATATGGAAAAATACACGCTCTTTAAGCATACGTTGAAGTATTAATATTTTTAACAGAACCCTGATAAAAAATTGGGTTCCAATTCATAATCTAATGGGGTAACTTTCATAACATCTATATTTCCTTGCGGCTTGTGCTTTCATTCATCTATAGCTACTCTCTTTAGAACTACATTTCTTTTGTTTATGCCTTTGTTTTACTTCTTGTAGAAAAAGAAAACTGAGTGAGACGTTTATTTTTTATAATTGCAATAGATATGTATTGGTATTTGCTGTTATATACCCCATAGGAATTAATAGTTGTAATGTTGGTTGCTGAATAATATTATTTTTTACTAACAGTGATATAGTTTGCGATTTAACATAAGGTCTGGACCTATTATTTGTACTATAATGATTTAAAGTCCAAATACAGTATTTCGGCTCATAGAAACTCGGGTTAATTTTCGATACGAAAAATCGACATTGTTGGCGGCCTGTATCGAAAACTCTCAAACAAACTCCGAAACTTTTCTTTAAGAGCATAAGGAGACCAGCCAAACATAGAGCTAATCATATCCTGCATTGGCAACATTAAGTTTGCACGTAACTTTTATAAGTATACAGACCTTTTAAACCACTTAAGGAACAATATTCAAATTCGCTCAGGACAAACCACTTGAGCACCTCAATCCACTTTGGATGAAATTGGGTGATTACCCGACCACTCCCCATATAAAGGTTCCGTTAAAAGCTACGCTAAATCAATAAATAAACATTCCAGAGGCATTCAATTTTACCTCTGGGATGATACAAGAGGACTTTGTGGAAGCCGGGGTCAAAATTGGACAATAGGCGAGGCATCGCTCACTCTTCGATGAAAAGCCATATCTCAGGACCTGCTAGACCGATATCGACCATATTTGGAATATAGTGTTACCTTGACTTTGCTATGTTTCAACGCGAAAACAAACGAAAACGAGGCTACAACCACGCCTACTTTCCATATAATTCAATATTAAATTCCATCTGATTCTTTAATTTTTCGAAATCTTAATAAAACCCCAATGAATGTATTCAGTATCGGTATGAAACTTTTCCCGAATAGTGCGCCACTGTCCACCTTATAACCAAGAGTGTCCAAATCGGACCAAAACTATTTAAGTCCCCAGATATCGAATATGTATGTAGATCAAAGTCTAATTGCGAAATTTTTATTTTTTTTTTCATATCAATATAGTTCAGTTCCTTGTATTGTCCGAGAGTTGCATTTTCGGAAAAAATCAACTGCAGTGCACTAAGATTTGTAAAAACTATTTATTTTTGAACTAGTTTAAAGACTAGTTCTATAATTTCATCTTAGTTAAACTTTTTCTACTGGGTAACTTTAGATAAAATTAACTTCACATATGCTAAGAATTGTAAAAAACTAGTTATATTTGAACTAGTTCCATAATTTCATCTTAGTTAAACTTTTTTCTACGGAGTATTTGTGAGCAAATAAAAGCTGCAGCGAGGCGTATGAGTTATTCATGCTTGTTGTTGGCTGCAGACGTTGAATTTTCCTGCTTTCATCGACGCATTGTGGTTACGGCTGCAACGGGTGACGGGTGCAAACAGGTGGCAACACACACATATATATATGTATGTATATGTGCATGCATTGAATGGCTGCTACATTTGTTTACTTGTTGTATATTGGTGTGCGTACGTCTGTGGTGAGGTGTGCTGTGCTCGGCATTGTGCTGCTGTTGTTGTTGTTGGCGGTGTTGCAACTTTTATCATGGCAGTTCTTCAACCTTTCACCTACTTTTACGCGCTTTCAAAACTTTTGTTTATAGCATGCGACTATGGCAGTCTATGTTGTTGTTGTTTTTTTTATTCTGGTTGTTGTTGAGCATTTTTTGTTTCTATTTTTATTTTTTTTGTAATTCTGTTCTTTGCTGTTGACGTCGTTATTGCTTAACTGCATTTTTAGCATTCTTTTATTTTCAATTTTGACTACAAGAATTTTCTTTTCGATTTTCTATTTCATTTTGCTGTCATTTCCCATGCTTTGTCTTGAGCAACAAAAATTACAAAAACAAATGCTCGAATCTACTTATACTGCCAGAAATTCAGCGCCGCCGCATAGACCGCTGTAGCTTTGAAAGTCATTCACCGCCGCTGACAGTTTGACAGTTGCGCAAATAAGCAAGCAGTGTTGCATTTTGACAGACAAATGAGCTGTCTTTCGGCTGACAGCGGCGCGGCGGATTAAGCAGTAGAACTCTTTTATGTTTTTTTTATTTAATCGTAGTATTTAAGAAACCATTGCTGCGTCGGAAGCTGCTCCAGAAATAAGTGAATGGTTGCGTGTGTGGGCAGCACTGTCACATTCAGCAAATAGAAATGTCATTGCAACTGTTTGCTCTCATTTTCTCATTGGACGTTGTTAATGTTGTAAGAGTTATAGTTAGAGAGCTGGAGTAATGAATTTGTATTGATACAGATGTCAGAAATTCTGGGAAGGTGAATTTATGTGTTCGGTTTAACGGTGGGCAGATGTATGAGTATCTAATGTGGCACAGTGGGGCGATTTGTAAAACTTTTTCAAAATATTTTAAATGCTTTTAATAATGAACAAAATGTTGACATTTATTAATGAAATAATTCAGAAAAGTTTTGAAAAAATAAAAAAAAAAAAATTTGTTTATATCTTTTTAAATAAATTAATTAAAAATTTTGTTTATATATGTTTTTAAATAAATTAATTAAAATTCTTATATAATTATTTTTTTTAAATAAATAAATTCAGATTTTTATAAAAAAATTCAAAAAAGTAAATAGGCCTAATAAATTGTAAAAATTTTTAAGCAATAAAACGATAGCAAAAAGGAATATTTTACAAATAAAATTGCAAAAAATTAAAATGAAAAAAAAAAAAAATAAAAATGAAAAGAAAAAAAATTGAAAACAAAATAAAAAAAATTGTTAAAACAAAATAAAAAAAATTGTATAAAACAAATTTAAAAAAAAACAGTATGTTTCATCAAGAAATGCAGAATAAAATTTATTACATTTATTATTATTATTTTTTTTTAATTTTAAATTTAATTGACTGAAAGCTCTAGAAAATTTAAAATATTTTCGGTGAAAACTTCAATAATCGAAAGTTTAGGTAGCTTTATGTGAGTATCTATCAATAAGATTACACTTGTTATTTACAGAGCTTTCACTTGTGGAGAGTTCTAGATGAATAGAAAATTGTCATTACGGCCCTCGATATTTATTTGAATGTAACGCTTCATCAAGAATACCCCCATTTCGAATTTAGAATTTTGGCAGTTAATTTACTCGCTTATGTCTCAAATTTTGGATCAAAACCAATCTTGAGCAAATTCCACTCACTTGCTGAAGCTCAGCTCTGTTTTCACCCAACTTCTAATAAAAGACTTCACGCAAAGTCGTATAACTCTAGAACATATTGAAGGTTCTGAAATTGTTCAACTTCAACAAACAGCACGCTAATCAAACTTGACTTTACAACAAACACTGCTAGAACAACAAAGGCAGCAAAACTCCAACTTTGAACACCGCTTGAGGTCACCAAAGCCAATGCTGTCAGCGAAGTCGCAAAAACGAAAAAAAAAAACACAACCACCAGCATAAAAGACGTCCTTCAAACTTCACGGTGGCGATAATTTTTGCCCTGAAGTTCAGGCGTGAGATAGAAATCAGAACAACATCGAATTACTGCGAACAAGTTAAAAATTATCGAAAACAGCATGAGCTACCAAAGCTAAGAATATTTCAATGAAAAGCAAAAAAAAAAACCAAAGTGTATGTTTAGACAAAAGCCAGATTGCAACTTAGTTGCTTAGCGGTTGCTACTTCTTGGCGGTAGAAAATCTGCGCCGAACAAATCATGTTTATTGCGCATAAATTGGCTTAGCGCGAGCGTGAAGCGCTGCAGCAAATGTTGTTGTACTTGTATTTCTTGAAAATGTTGTTGTTGTTTTTGTATTTGTTGTAACTGTTGTTATTGCCAACCAACTGCTATAGTTGTTGTTGTTGTTTTTATTACTATTGTTGTAGTCACAATTGCTGTTTTTGTGTTTTTGTTGTTGTACCTTTTATCATTATTGTTGTTACTATTATTTTTAATATTGTTGTTGTAATTGTTGTTACTGCAATACTTATTCTAGTTATTGTTGTAACTTTTCTTGTTGTTGTTGTTGTAATTGTTGTTACTACAATTCTTATTAGCTTTGTTGTTGTATTTTGCCGCTATTATTATTATTATTATTGTTGTAATGATATTTGTATTTGTTGTTGTTGTTGCAGTTATATTTGTTGTTGTTGTTGTAGTGGCACACTCATCTATAAAGAACTCGACTCGGCTCTTTGTCTGATTTATCGGCCCGCTCATTTACTTTTCGATTGCATTGCCATTGGCAACTCTTTCTTTTGGCTCTTCTACTGTTGCCAAGCAGCCAGCTGCCAGCTGCCGTCACAGCAACCGGGTAGCAACTATTTAAACACATATGCACGTATTGGTGGTTGTTGTTCTACATATTGAAACGATCACATTGACAATGTGTGGCAAATTTGCTGTTGCAACGTGCGGAGTCAGCGTAACAACAACTACAACCACAATGGCGGCAGCAGCAAGTAGCGGGTGACATATGCCCAAATGGCAATAAACGCCCTTGGATGCATACTGTGGATGTCGCCATGTCGTTGACGGTGGCTGGCAAGCGTGTAATCAGCTTGTTGTTGACAAATTTGTTGTTGTTGGTTGTTTTTGTTGTAGCTGTTATAGCGACTGACGTCTTTGCAACGTGCTTGGTCGCTATTTTTATGCTCTTCGTGCAAGCTTGGAGCTAACTTGATGTGCAGAAGAGCGTATGAGAGAGCTATGTCATAGGCTCTCTCTCTGCTGTTTGTATTTCCTTGAGTTTTTGTGCTGAGAAATAGCAGGTGTAAAAATTACATGTATTTGGTTTAACTGGTATTGGTTGTAGTCGATGAGATTTGGTAAAGTCTCCTAAATAAGTATCCCTAAAAAAATATTTTATTTCACTTGTTGCAAAAAGCTTTAAGGAAATTTGAAAATCATAACTAAGCTTCTGTGTTACTTTTATTGTAAGTCTCGAAATTGTTACAAAAGAAGCTTTTTTTTTGTTTAAAAAATAACTATTTATTAGTGTGATATGCCTTAAGCTTTCACTTGAATATATTTACAAATTTTGGAGGGTTTTTAGGTCTCCTAAGTAATATTAAAAATATTATTCTTCTATCACTTTAATTATAACTTTCAATTTTAGTACAGTTTTCCATTTGAATAGAGCTTTCACTTACAAACAGCTTTGAATAAAGTTTAAAGCTTTCACTTAAAATGAGCTTTCGCGAAAAAATAAACTTTGCTAAACTCAATTTATTCTAAAAACAACTCTATGAAGGAGGAATGAGGGTATGTTTTTGATTATAAAAAATTGAAAATATGGATCGTCACATTTGTGAAAGCTTTCCTAAATTTGTATATATGGTTGGTATATATTGGTTTTCTGAAATTTAATTTGGAAATTCTTCATGAGAACAGAGTAGCGACTTAAATATTAAGTGATCGTTCTCGCAACGTTTGTACTGGATTCTGATCAAGGCAGAGCAACATAGAGTCGGATCTGATCAATTCTATCACACATTAGAAATGCCTTACACGTTTTCCCATTACGCCTTTATCGAAGAATTTATAAGATAAATTCAGAGTTTTCACTTAAAACGTGTTTAAGAATTATTTACCAAAATTGTATAAATAAAATTCAGAGTTTTCGCGGGTTCATTTAGCACTAAATGGAGCTTAGAGCTTTTACTGAGCTTTAAGTCATATGATATTATAGCCTTCCTAAAACGTTTTTCAAAATTATAGACTGCGTAAAACGTGTTTTAAAATTACCTACGAAGATTTTATAAGTAAAATTCATAGCTTTTTTGGAGCTTTTAAGTCATATGTCATATATACATACATATAACGAAGAATCTATAAGCAAAATTCAGAGCATTCTCGGATTCATTTAGCATTAAACGGAGCTAAGAGCTTTTTCGGAGCTTTTTGATCACATGATACTATATTATAACGAAGAACTTACATATAAGTAAAACTCAGAGCTTTCGCGAATACATTTAGCACTAAATGGATCTTAGAGCTTTTAAATCATTAGTTATTATAACCTTCCAAAACGTGTTTTTAAAATTAGTTACGATTGCTTATATTTCTGAGACGCACCTAACCATCTGAGTTTTCGATAAGTTTGGTTCGGAGGATTTTCGATGATCACAAGCTATGTATATTCTTTGTAAAACGTGTTTTAAATTATTTACTTTCACTAATATTTCTCATGCAAAGAAATGATTATAACTTTTAAAGCTTTTTTGGAGCTTGGCTTCGTAATCTTAGGTTATAGCGTGTTTTAAAACTATTTGCGATTCGTAATATTTTTTTAATGAAGATTTTATTGCAAAATTTAGAGCGCCTGAGGATTGTCAAACTTTGAAGAGCTTTTTTAGTCATGCTACGTACGTTATAATACTAGTAAAAGGTGTTTAAAATTTGTTTAAATTGATAATATTCTTCGAATGATATTCGTTATCAAAGGTTTCTAAGCTTTCACTGGTTAATTTTTTTTAATCATCTCAAAAGCTCATTAGAAGCTTTTTAGCATTTTTATATAAAATTAACAAGAGTTTCTAAGCTTTCACTGGTCAATTTTTTTTCAATGATCTCAAAAGCTCATTAGAAGCTTTTTAGCATTTTTATATAAAATTTTTCTTTAAACTTAAATATCCAAATATTCATGGAGTGAAATTTTTTATTAGAAGCTTCTGAGCTTTCATTTGTTAATTTGTTTTAAGTGCTTTCAATACCTTTTTGTAAGCTTTTTAACATTCTCATGTCGAAGCTTTCTTAAAACTACTATATCGTAATCTTCAGCTATAGCGCAATCAATCATTCACATACATAGCAACGGTAAATTCTTCGCACCATGTGTTATCGGTATTAAATCTCCACAAACCTGCCCACTGCATTGCATTACTCATGCCAACAAATTCGCACCTTTGACGTGTTTCTTATTTTGCAGCTCATTGCAAATTCCCACACATAGAGCAGCGCCTTACACTCTCTCACCTCTCAGCCTTGCGCGCTCACGTCCTTTCGAACACGCCGCAGCGCCGACCAACCGCATCGGTCACGTCGCATCGTCGGCATGGCATGGCGCTGCTGTGGCCGCGCACCAAGGCGTTCGTTCGGTCACTGACATCGCAGCCTTGCACCGGCTTTGTTGGCTTTTCTAATGCAATTCTAATACGCTCGTATTTGCAACTTTGTTGTTGTCGCGCATGTTTTTGCGCACATTGCCTCGCCATTGCAAGCATGGCGCTGTCGTTGGTTATTTATGGGTGCACGGCTGTATAAATACATACATACATACATATATCTATGTAAGTGTGTGTATGCAGGTATTTGTGTATTTGCAAATGCAGCGCAAATTTGGTGTAAATGAAGGCGGGCGCATATTAGCAGCGAGCTTATTTAATTCTTATTGCTTTTGCGCTGTCGTGGCTGGCGCTCATGTGCATGTGTGTGTGTGCGTTTTCGTAGTTGTAAATTATTTTTATTGCACCATTTGTTACTTCTGCTGTTACTAACCTAATGCAAGGCACATTGAGGTAGGCTAGGGTTGCCAAATAGCAGTCACTATGAGTTCTGAAGTTTAGAAAAATATAATTATTAAAAGAATTTCAATTTTTAATTTAAAAATGTTTAGAAATTTTTACTAAAGCATTCATAAAAAGTTCATAAAAAGTAATAAAAATAAGTAATTTTAATTTATTAAAAAAAAATTAAATAAACAATTAAAAAAATAGATAAAAAATTATTTTATTAACCAAAATTTCCAAAATATATGAAAATATTTAATATTAAAAAAAAACTAATTTGCCTGAGGTAGGTTAGGGTTGCCAGCTGATGCTTAATATGAATTTTGAAAGTTAGAAACAAATTTTTACTATGAAAAAGCAATTTTATAAATTAAAAATATAAAAAAAAATTCATTGCATTTACCGTTATTAACCTACTGTTAGCCTTGGCAGTTGTTTGATTCTTGAAAAAAAAAATGCATATAAGAAAAAAATTTTCGTATCAGAAAAAAATGTTTTCATATAAGAAACAAAAATTTTTATTAGAAAAAAAATTTTTTTGTTTCATGTTTTTCAATAATATTCTACATATGTATGTATATATTAATGTATGTATGTATGTATTAATTTTTTAAGTCCAAAAATAAATTTATATAAAAAAAATATATGAAAAAAAAATAAAAATGAGCTTAAAATTTTTTTCCTCACATAAAAAGCTTGCTTTGTTTCTTTCATATAATGTTTTTGCATTTAACATTTTTTTGTGTTGTTTTAAGCAGAAAATAATTTTAATTAAAAAAAGTTAGTTAGGAAAAATTTTTTTTGCTTACACTTTTTCAATAATATTTTGTATATGTACATACATACATATATATTTTTTAAGTCCCAAAAATAAAATTATACAAAAAATATTTTTTTTAAATAGTTTTGTATGAACTTTTATTTTCAAAAATAATTTATACATTTTTTAAGTCCCCAAAATAAAAATTGTACAAAACATATTTTTTAAAATAATTTTATGATTTTTTATTTGCAAAAAAAAGAAAGAAAAACATTTTTTTTATTGTTTTAAGTAAAAATTAATTGTAATTAAAAATTTTTTTAGGAAAAATTTTTTTTTTGCTTACACTTTTTAATTACATTTTGCATTTGTATACATTTTTTAAGTCCAAAAAAAATATATACAAAAAAATATTTTTATAAATAGTTTTATATGATTTTTTATTTTCAAAAAAAAAAAACATTTTTTTGTTGTTTTAAGCAAAAAATAATTTTAATTAAAAAAAGTTTTTTAGGAAAAAATTTTTCTTCTTACAATTGTTCAATTATATTTTGCATATGCTTAAGTCCCAAAAATAATGATTCAAAAAATATTTTTTTGAAATAATTTTATATGATTTTTTATTTTCAAAAAAAAAAATAAATAAATAAAGTAAAATCAAAATAAAAATACATTTTTGAAAAAAAAAAAATGAAATAAATAAATATTTTATTTTAATCATAAAAATGCATGCATTATAAAAATATTTTGAAGCAAATAATTTTTTTTCTAGACAAATATTAAAAAAATGAAACAAACAAAAAGTAGTCTACAAAAATTTAATTTTTTCAATAATTCGGTAGCGAGCTCTATTCTAATATTATCTTTATAAGCCGCAAAATGAATGTACATACATATATAGAAAAATTGAAAGTTTTTTTTTTTTACTAATTTCAATGATTTTTTTTATACAGTTTCAATAATATCAACCATCACTTTTACTTATGCATGCGCGAATGAGTCTATACCTTCAACAGCCTAAGTCCTCAACCTTCCACTGCGTTAGTATGCGTGTGTTCATGATTAAGTTTTTCCCCTAAACTTATTGCAAGTAGTATATAGTATAATAAATACACAAATAGATGCATGTGCACAGCCCTTGTTAGCGAAGGTACTAGGAGATTGAACTTTTGCCTTACAAATTCGAACATAATGTCATGCAAATATAAGCTAGGTACATAAATATAATATATACTTACATATGTAAGCGCAAGTATATATGCAATAATGTGCAATGGCCTGTAAATGAAAATATAACGGGTGCTTCAAGTAGAGGTACTTTTTTAAATATCCTTTTTTGACGGATCATGCGTGAGTCGCGTCAAGCTGTTATGTTATTTTTGTTCAGTATTGTTTGATGTTTGCAATGAACGAAAAAAAATAATTATCTGGCATCCCTGTTTATAGTGTAAAATAATTGAATACAATTCAGCAAATTTTTCAGAAATTATAAACCAATTATTTTAAATAAACTCGGTCCCCCATGCGTACACATAATTAAATTAATCAGCTGGCAACCGCTCTCAAATATTTTTAATTTTTATTAGGTGTAAGGACATTATTAAAAAATATTCTAAAAATATGTTAATGCCATAATAGATTTCTATCCGGGTGATTTTTAAGAGCTTGATAACCTTTTTTTAAAAAAAAACGCATAAAATTTGCAAAATCTCATCGGTTCTTTATTTGAAACGTTAGATTGGTTCATGACATTTACTTTTTGAAGATAATTTCATTTAAATGTTGACCGCGGCTGCGTCTTAGGTGGTCCATTCGGAAAGTCCAATTTTGGGCAACTTTTTCGAGCATTTCGGCCGGAATAGCCCGAATTTCTTCGGAAATGTTGTCTTCCAAAGCTGGAATAGTTGCTGGCTTATTTCTGTAGACTTTAGACTTGACGTAGCCCCACAAAAAATAGTCTAAAGGCGTTAAATCGCATGATCTTGGTGGCCAACTTACGGGTCCATTTCTTGAGATGAATTGTTCTCCGAAGTTTTCCCTCAAAATGGCCATAGAATCGCGAGCTGTGTGGCATGTAGCGCCATCTTGTTGAAACCACATGTCAACCAAGTTCAGTTCTTCCATTTTTGGCAACAAAAAGTTTGTTAGCATCTTGGTTGACATGTGGTTTCAACAAGATGGCGCTACATGCCACACAGCTCGCGATTCTATGGCCATTTTGAGGAAAAACTTCGGAGAACAATTCATCTCAAGAAATGGACCCGTAAGTTGGCCACCAAGATCATGCGATTTAACGCCTTTAGACTATTTTTTGTGGGGCTACGTCAAGTCTAAAGTCTACAGAAATAAGCCAGCAACTATTCCAGCTTTTTAAGACAACATTTCCGAAGAAATTCGGGCTATTCCGGCCGAAATGCTCGAAAAAGTTGCCCAAAATTGGACTTTCCGAATGGACCACCTAAGACGCAGCCGCGGTCAACATTTAAATGAAATTATCTTCAAAAAGTAAATGTCATGAAAATCTAACGTTCAAATAAAGCCGATAGATTTTAAGGCCTATGCGTTTTAAAAAAGTTATCAAGCTCTAGATAATAAAATAAGTTGGCAATACTATACCAAATAGTGAACCAAAAGCAACTTTTGGCAGTCCTGTTTACCGAGTATACCTTACATGCAATAACAGTATCAAGTTGTATAATTACAACCACTCAATGATAATTTTAATTTGTAAAAGAATACTTTTATAAATTACCATAAATAATATTTTTTATTAATTTTAATTTTTTCCTTTATCTTTCTAGCATACGATCTCTAGTCGCTGCAACGGTGAGTCATTTAAAATAATTTTGAAATAATTTTTTTAGAAATTATGTCATTTAATATTTCTTGAAAAGCAAACTTTAAAAAGAAACTCTTATTAATAATTTTTAAATATTTTTTTACAAAAATAATAATATTTAATATTTTTTGAAATGTAACTCTTATGCAATATAATGTAGAGCCTTAACCTAGACTACTTTTAAAATCCTAATTTCGACATAAATCATACAAACTACCCTTCGATGTTTCAATTTATACACCCTTAGGCAAGCAAAAGATCACACAGAGTTTATTTTTTTCGGAAAATATTCCAGAGAACTCAAATTAATTATCATTTCCTTTATTTTCCACTGCTCCTTTGTTTTTGCTAGCATCTTTAGTTCGTTTTACTTGTAGTATTTCCTCCATTAATCGATTTGTTTTGTGAGAAATTCTTCCACTTGGTCTTAGGGCGGCCTCTCTCGTGGTTCCAATCCAGAGCTTGTCTTTTTGTAAGAATCTATTCTGTCTGGTTTTAGAGCGGTCTCTCTCGTGGTTCCAATCCAGAGCTTGTCGTTAAACTTCTATAACATCTTTTCACAGTGTGTGATCTTTCAATAGACATTGTCGCAATTTAGAATGCCAAACGTTTTTTTTTTTGCTGATTCTAAAGTCGTAAAAGTGTGCTATACAATCTCTATTTCAAAGCGAAGAATCATAATTTGAGAATTCTAGATTTCGGCACATATTACTAAGATCTCTAAGAAGTGATTTAGTTTGCGAACTATACTTCCTAGACGGTGTAAATTATTTGCTTAGGGTAACTTTTGTCAAGAGGTAGATCTTACTTGAAGAATATTGTTGTTAGTCTGTATATAAGTAGGGGTTCCTCAGGTGGTCAACTTTTACTTGGTATAGTCTGTGATTTTCCTTGTGCACTGCATAGTTGGAACTAGATAAAATCTCGATTGATGTACAATTTGCTTCCTGCCTCTTAGAAGTTATTTGTTTCGGTTAATTTTTTTAAGGGATAGGTCTACAACTGACATATGACGATTAGACATTCTTTGATGGGACTTTCCCATTTCGTCCGTCATTGAAGCTAGTCTGTAATAATGTAAATAAACAGATTTTTGTATATCGCGGTTTTACTGAGGGAACTTTCACATTTCGTCCGATCCTCCTTGCGGAAAAAATAAACTCTGTCGGCTTCTCTACATTGCGCACCAATTTCACCGAAACTGTCGCACTGTCCCCTCGTACCGATATCAAAGTGAGGACTTGTGACAAGCAATGCATGCAAGTAGACTGCTGATGGCGACAGCAATTGGGTAGGAAGACAAATGGAGTGCAGCGAAACAACCTCAAAACTATGCCAATGCCCTGACTAGAACACGAAGGCTGTCAACTCGATGGTCATAGAATGAAAAGTGAATGAGCGGCATTAGCAAAAAATGGTAAAAAGAAGGGAAAAAGAAAGATGATTGCAGGGAGGGCTAAGAAGGTGAGCTTGTGTAGAGCTTTAGCAAAGCAGGGTTGCTAGCATTTGAGGTAGAAGCAAACATTTTCCCCATTGAAAACTGTTGACGCTGTGAAGTAAACAAGGAAGTGCAAGTAAGCACTAGCATTTTCGGGATAGATAGAAGAAAGTATAGAATGGAAAATAGGGTCAGGCAATTTATGAAAGTAAACGCCGAGTGGCGCGTGTGAATAGACGGAAATCATGTGTGGAGCCACACACAAGCGCTTGCGTTATGTAATCGCCGTAGAGTCATTACAAATGCAATAATGAAGTTTTATTTCGTGTATGCGGCGCTTTCGATTGCACACTCATGTGTTCATTGTGTGGCTGTACATGTGTGTTGACCGTTAAATGAGTTGACTTACTTGGCGCGCTGCCAATTTTCTGGGCTCCTGACCGACCACCAAGCACCCTGGCAGTGGCCATATGAAAAGCTATGTGTGCAACAAAAGAAAAAAGGAGACTATAAATATAGACGCATGCAAAAATCTGTAAAGTTAGCGGTACATATGTATGTATGTACATACTATATGTATATAAATATTTAAGATGATATAAAAATAAATTGTGAGGAAAATCTGTGTATGCAGCGCTGAGTGATTGTATAGCGAGCCAACTTGGAAAACTTACAAAGCTTGTTGGAGCATAAGAGCTGAAAGAGACAATAAAATGTTTCAAAAGAATGAAAGCAGAGGCTAGTAAAGACTTCAAAATAGAAAGCAATTGAAAAAAATATTTTCCGGGATCCGACAAAAACGACAGGGGCTACGAAAAATTTAAAAACATGTTGGAGCTTAAAAACTGGAAGAGACAATAAAATGTATCAAAAAGGTGAAAGCAGAAGCTAGTAAACAGTGCAAAATAGAAAGCAATGGAAAAAAATATTTTCCGTGATCCCTTAAAAACGACAAGGGCTACGAAAAGTGTAAAGGCGAGTTGGAGCTTAAAAGCTGAAAGAGATAATAAAATGGTTCAAAAGCGTAAAAGAAGAAGCTAGTAAACAGTGCTAAATTGAAAGCAATTAAAAAATATATTTTCGGAGATGGTACAAAAACGACAGGGCCTACGAAAAATTTAGTGGTTTTAAGTTGGAATAAGAACAGTATTAATTATAACGACTTATATCGAAACATCATGCCATTATACTCGTTGAGGGTAGAATCTCGTAACGTTCTTACATAAATTGGGGAGCACTAACATGCTTAAGACCAAAGATTGTATATTGTAGAACCTTATTAAGAGTAATGTAATATAAAACTAGATCTGCTACCAGAAGATTAATTTTTCAGTTGCTCCGTTCATCAGTCCAGTTCAAAAACACCTCTTTAAACTTTTGGTTGTAGACGAAATGTTTTATCCCTGATCATTTTTGGGTTTTGTCATTGTTGATAGCAGAAAAGTTGTAATGTGACTACCATGTGACTCCAAGCAACAGTTCTTCACATGAGTCCACTAAATTTGAAGCACTTGTTTTCTAAAGCTGTGAAGATATCTGCAGGTTTGTCGATTATAGGGATCACAGTACTGCAATTTCTTGTTACCTGACCGATTATGTTATTTAAAAATATACATTTTCCTTAGAGCAAGTGAGAACTGTTTCAAAAGTTCCATAATTTTTCCTTTAGACATTATTTGCAAGCATAGTCTAAGAGCGAGGGTATTAAATTGATACTCAATACTCAAGACTTTTCATAGATATTGAGAATGATCTAATATGAAAACAATTTAATCAAACTCAAAAGGGTGTAAAAGAGATTCGTCCAAAACTCTTTATTACTTTGGGGTTAACATCTTTTCCAATGTAAAATCTTTGGTCCGGGATCATCAAGCTTGACATTCTCAGTCGTTTTTTGAACCGAGATCCTCAGGCTGACATTCTCAGAACGTTCTTTGAACCGGTATCGTCGGGCTGACGTTCTTTGAACCGGGATCGTCGGGTTTGATATTCTCAGTAATTTTTTGTCAATAATTTCTGATACAATATGAAAAAAGTTAACAAAGTTCTAAAGGTCGTTGAAGAACTTCGTCACAAACTTTCTACTAGTCGAAGTTTGTGCATCTAACTTTACACCAGCGGTCAAACATTTAACACGGAACCATCAGACTTGCAGCTTTTCTTCATTTTCCGATTTTCAATGAATTTTTGGTTCCACTAGACACGTACAGAGCTTCGTAAAGTCCCCTTAAACAAAGCTTTCGTGCCAAACCAGGAAGCAAACGTTTCGAAACCGCTAAACGACTGCCATGACACCCGCCTGTTTGCTCGCTCTAGTGCAACATTGACTCGTTGACCGAGTGGCGGACACAAAAACTGCAACAGCAAACTGCAATGACAAAAACTGACACAAAAAATCGTACGAAAAACGAAAAAAAACGCAGCTAAATGCAACTGCATAACACACAGTGCTAACAAAAGCAACAGAAATTACGAGAAAAAGCTTAAAAATGAAAAGATAATGTGAAAAAGAGACAATAAAAGCGAGACATGTGACAGAAAATGCCGTTAGCATATACGTATGCGACGCTGTGGCCCGCCACTGCAGTGAAAACGAAAGTTCAACAAACTTTCACGTAACGGCTAAAACAACAATAACAGCAGCAAGCTATTACTACAACTACAACGAGAATAACGTGAATTGGTTACAGAAGCCACCAAACAAATAGACTTGGTTAGGTGTTACATATCTAGGCGCATATGTAGCTACGTGCATGTACTTATGCTAGCCAACAACAATAATAATGCGGCTTTAAAGAGTGGAGCGCAGCACAGTGCGTTGTAGCTGTAGTCTGGTGGCCGACATTGCGAGCGCAGAGGGCGGTAGGCATACATATCTGTTGGTCTAATATATTAGTAAAAGGCAAAAGGGTGGCGGGTAGGTTGGATTCACTGTGCAGATAAAACTTATCACAAAGGCCATGTGGGGTGTGTGCGCTTCACAATCTTCGCTAGGCTGCATTGAATGCAATTAATGTGGTGGAACGTGGAAAGCTCTTAAATATTCGATATACATACATATGTATATATGTATATGTATGTATGTAAGAAAAAAAATGGTGTTTGCTCAGTGGTTGGAAAAGAGTGTTATTGAACATAGCTTAGCATAAGAGAACATAACACAGAATATCATAGAAACATAATTGAAATATAAGAAAACAGCACTTAGCATAGCCCTGTGAAACATTACTATATTTTTCGGTGTTTTAGTTTTTGACCGATTCCGTACATTTTCGGCGTCCCATTTCTATGGAACATACATATATCCTTATCCCTGTCCCATATATGCATTACAAAGTTAAATGGAAGGACAGATCCAAACTATAAGGTATAGGCATATGAAGCTCGCAGAACTTCTGGTGAATCACTATCAATGCGTGTGGTCTACTATACATACTACTGGGCCCAAAAAATAAGCTGACATTTGAATTTAAACTGGGCGTCGAAGAATTTGGAGAATTATTTTTTTTGAAGGTTGGTAGTACTGTCAGTCACATTTATGTCAAATTTCATGTCAAAATATTCATTAGTGTTTGAGATAAGTGTCGT
>NC_052502.1:69381424-69397769 GCF_016617805.1 Bactrocera tryoni | reverse complement strand
GATGAGCTGAGTTGGTTTAGTCATGTCCGTCTGTCTCTCAGTTTTTGGGATATCGATCTGAAATTTTGCACACGTCTTTTCCTCTTCAAGAAGCTGCTTATTTTTTGTCATCGCTGATATCGGACCACTATAACATTAGCTGCCATACAAATTGAACGATCGGAATAAAGCGCTTGCATGGGAAACTTTTTCATTTGTATTTCAAGTCATAAATTGTCAGCTATAAATGCATAGTACATATATATACATATGTATGTATGTATGCGTGTCTCTATGTATTTTTGTAAGTTTTCAGCTACACAAATATAACAAATTTCCACAAATAAACTGTCACTTCCGACTTTCAGCGAGCACATATATACATACATACACATGTATACACATATGTATGTACATACCACCGCCCTCTATATGTCAGCATATCAATCATGGTGAACCTAAACAGGCCATTTGAATGTCAGCGGGGGCCCACGAGGCGGTAAGCAGAGCAAAGCAGTGCACAAAATAGTATTAAAAGCATAAAATTGCAGCTTGTTAAAAGTAAATAGAAAGTCTCGTGATCTACACGAAAATGATAATCTGCAAAGATCCAAAAGATAAGCTTTTGTACATTTATGTACTTTCTAACCAAAGAAAGTATTTTCTTTTAGCATTTTTGCTGCTCTTGTGTCATTATTGCAACACCCTTTAAACTTCAAATATACACACACACATACATACATATATACACTTGGAAGTCACCACCCACGCAATCGGCTAGCGATCATGCCTTACTATCTGTTATAGCTGCCTTGTTAGCTAACTCATTGGTGCAGATTATTTCGTTTGCTCTACTTCTCTTTCTCCGCACCCCGAGTTCTACTCAATGCTCAACAGTAACAGTTCTTTCCGTTTCCTCTCGCATTTCTTATGTTCTTCGCCGTGCCTTCTTCTCTTATTCACGCTATTTTATTTAATTAAAAATTTCGGATTTTTTTTTTTTTAATTTTACATTTACTTTAGTTTTATTTAATACATTATTTATATTAATTATTTAAAATTTTTTTTTTTTATTTTTCGATATTGTTATATTATAAATTTTTTCAATTAAATTTTTTGAAATTTGTCTTTAGTATATTAAGCTTTTTAACCTTTCCTTACGTTTTGCGTTTTTTTAACTTATTACTAAATTTTAATTTTTTTTAATTTTTTCTTAAATGTTTTATTTAGTCAATTTTTATTTTTTTTTAATTTTCTGATTTTACTTTATTTATTTTTTTTTATTTTTTAATTTTGACGTTATATTTATTCTTTATTTTTATTTATTTATTTATATTAGTTTTATAAATTTACTTTTATTTTTATTTTATTTATTTATTTTTTTTTTTCATTTACAATTTTCCAATTTATTTTTATTTTATTGTTATTATATTTTTTTCAATTAAGATTTTTTGAAATTTGTCTTTAATATTTTCGCCCGACATTTTTAAATTTTTGTTGTTAAATTTTAAGTTTTTAAATTTTTTTTATTTTTTGATTTTAATCCATTTTTACTTTTTTTTAATTTAATTTTATTTTATTTTTTATTTTTTTATTTTTTTTTATTAATTTTTATTTATTTTTTATTTCATTTATTTATATTATTTTTATAAATTTACCTTTATCTATTATTTCATTTTATTTATTTTTTTCATTTACAATTTTTCGAATTGTTTTTGTTTTTGCTGTTAGTATTTATTTATTTGTTGCGCTCAACGTCATATAATTTCGTTTTTCTGTATAAACACCCATCAGTACGTATGCATGCATGTATATACATACCATACACACAATCACGCGCATACAAATAGCATTATAACAACACTTCCATACATATTTACATTCAACGTGGTTGTCGTTTGTGAAATTGGGTCAGCCATTGAACCCGTTGCTACTTCGTTGGCGTTGCCTGTTCGCTGTTTACTCTTCAATTGCTGTTGTTTTTGTTACTGTTTCAGCTGTTGTTGTTATTTTTGTATAGCACTCAAAGCGCTCAACGGTGTAACGCTCTTCATTGCAGCTACCGCGACGCTGTTTCCACCTCAGTCTCTCAGCGGCAGCGCTGCCCCACAGGGTGTCTTGTTACAGCTGCTGCGCTGTCGGCGTTGGCAGCACTGTGCGAGAGAGCAACTCAACTTCTGCTGTTATTTTCGTTTCATTAATCACTCGCGTGGTTTTGATAGCCAACGCAAGCAGGAGTAATGCATTTTGTCGTTGCATTCTCAGCTTTAAGCTCTCAATATGCATTTACCGAAGCACATGTGTGCATACTTGATAAATGTGATTGTTGTTTTTGTAAGTATTAGGTGGAATTTTAACATAGCTACTCCATTTTTGACTTCTGGAAATGCTACGAGGCAATCCGACTCTCTCTAGAATAGCTTATTTTATATTTAATAAACTCGGAAATCATGCCTATTTATGGGTTTCTTCGTTCAGTCGTCGGTTCTTTAGTGGAGATCGACATGACTTTTTTGTGAAGAACAGCAGTGTCATTTTAACTAATATCCGAAGAAAAGTTCGTTGAAGTCTTCCACTAAACTAAGCCTTGCTATTTTTCTTTAGAACTGGGGCTGGTCTTACATACTCGATAGATAAATAAATGAGGATTGCACAGCGACCTGTGGTCTATTGTGTTCTCTCTTAAATCACAGTGACTCACTTAGCCTTAATGGTCCATCCCCTTTACTTAGATAAATGGTAGAAAAAAGTTTGGATTACCATCTGGTTGAAATAACCGATACGAACGGATTTATTACTAGTCCACAAATTACATATGTAAGTTAGTAAGGAAGCTTTGAAATTTTTATAGCTTTTAGTTGGAGCTACCGACCTTTCTGTTTTGATCGGCTGCGAGCCGCTTTTAGGCAGCCAATGATCATATATTTTTACTATCTCTTAATAAAAACATTTTAAAACTCTCGAACGAATGTAGAGGTACTACGTTGACCAAGAAACAACGCCACCCGCTGGACTGCAGTTACTAAAAATGTAATTACTAATTATGTAATCATCAAGCGATTAAGTCATCATTGTTTGTCAAACGCACCGCCAGCCAGCTAAGAAGGTAGTAGGTCACTGTTTAGGCAGCCAAGCGGCAAGTCTACGCAGCAACGCAATCGCTAAGACCAGACCGACAAACTGCTGATGGCAGTCAAGCAAAACATTAAAGAAACGCAAAAGTGAATGACGACAAATTGGTTTGTAAAAATTTAACAATTTTACAAAATGTATTAAAGCGGCAATAAAATGTATGATGGACCGCTCTAAAGCTTCGCACATTCATATTTCACGGAATCCTAAAAATGATTATATTTTACAGCAGCGACCACTCATTTTGAGTTTTGCAAAATCCCAATAATGTTTGTAGCATCTTTTTTTTTATTATTTTCTCAATTTTTGGAGCTCTGTGTTGGTCTTTAGTAGATGCTTTGATGTTTTGGAATTAACCGTCTCGTTCGTCTTTGGGCTACCGAATTTATTAAAATTTTTTTTAGTATTTTTCACACTTTAAGCGCATGCGTGCAATTGGCACCTTTCTCTTTAGCCTAACTGACGCACTTCCCGCATGAAGTTAAGATAAATGATTTTTGATATAAAAAATATTATGCGATAATGTAAACAAATTGAGCTGGAAAGCTTGGGTTAGATAAAAGAGTTCACACAGAAAAGGGTCTGGCTTCCTTAATGGTATATTAGGTATATTACCTATAACCGATAAGTCTATTGTAACAGATAAGACTATGAATTAGCAAATGATATAGTCTAAAAATCGACAAATTAGTTATTAACCAACCGGATATAAAGTGCATTCGGCGATTTCTACGCTGAGTGAAATTATTCAAAGAAGAAGAAATTATTCATCAAAGAAGTTCCATTAAATTTTGTTTAAAGACTCGAACTTCAGTGTCCATTATTTAAACTATTTTAAAATAAATTACTCTCCACAAACTTTCTATATCATTTTCTGTATTGAATTCGTTAGTAAGTCTTGTTTCGTATGCGACCTCTGTGAGATGGTGAAAATAGCTCCCGATGGACATATTAGTTAGATCTTCTTTTGGGTGACAAATTTCAAATGAAATTGCATAGAATATTACTTCAAATGATTGCCAAGAAGTCTATCTAGAATAAGTTATCAGATACCGTCCACCTTCTTCCGATCGGAAAGGGCTGATTAAGGAGGTATTCTGGTCTAGAAGCATGAATTTCAGATAATTTTTAAAGTGTCTTAAAAAAAACGCAATTAATTTCTGGCGCCAAACCGTACAATATGTTGAAAATAGCCCTTCAGTTATAATATTTTGTCACGAGAAAGTGTTTTTGATTCAAAGAGAGTCTAGAACGCGTTGATGACGAAACACATCCAGGACGGCCATCAGCATTAACTGACGATCAACACGTCCATAAAATTAAACAGTTGATGCTTGAGAATCGACGACTAACAGTCAGAGATCTTACTACCATAGTGGAAATATTGGAAGGATCAGTGAAAACGATTTTGAAATTTGGGTCTAAGAAAGGTGAAAGCACGATTGGTTCCAAAATCACGTAAATTTTGTTCGAAAAAGAGCGTCGCTTTAATGACTCAAAAAATGCTTTACGATTACCAGAATGTCATGAAACGTATTATTACTGGCGATGGGTCTTGGATCTAAGCTTACGATCTGGAAACAGGCGCTTCATCGGCCGAATATCACGTGAAAAATCCAGTTGTCAGCTAGGAATACAATTTGAGTGCTATGCGTCGTTACTGCATTTATTCTTCGTGAGTTTTTCACCAAATTTTCAACCAATATCGTGTCGCAACCACGGAAGTCGTCTGAGTTAGCTCCGTGCGACTTCTGGCTATTCACCAAACTCAAACGACCGCTCCGGGAAGCGTGAACTTTTTCAAGGATTGTAAAAAGCGTTGGCACAAGTGTATTTGGGTCAAGAGGAATTGCTTTGAGGTGAACGACATAGACATAGAATCTTACTATTTTTTGCTCATAGTAGTATATATTTTATAGGGTTTCCGACGGGGTTTCCTTCTGGGTGTAACAAACTGTGTGGCAAACATAATATGTAATATGTAACATAAAAATGGAATGGAACAAGGTTGTCACATCACTTTTAGACTCTATAAATATTTCACTGCCAGAATTGATTTTCAAATGGTTTCAAGTTTGCGTTATTCTGTAAGAAGTCCAAACACTCAAATATTATTCATCAGAAAACTATGAACCATCGTGGTGGAAGGAGCTTGAGGTCTGGGTTGTAAATATTAGCTACATACATACATATGTAAAAATAAAGAAATGAGTATACATAAAACTTCGTTGCAATCTGTGTTCCAGCCCGGTTTTTTTTATATAGGAAATTCTAACCAAGTAAAATCACTCGAACTTATTGGTCAAGACCCGTCATCTCTGTGAGACTTCCGTCTTTCCAAAACATTTTTCATGTAAAATCGCAATGTCAGCTGTTGTTTATTGAATTTTGACTGCAAACTAGGAATAATTGAATTTGTTTGGGTGAGTTGGACACGAGATTGCACTTCCGTTCGTTCAACCTTCTCTTTAGCGCTGCAGCAGCTAGTGGCAGATATGGTGAATCCGCTATAGAAACATTTTCAAATGGAACAAAAGACAGCTTGATCTCATACTGGGCTGTCAATCTAAGCGTTATCCTGTCTCCAAGCTTGATTGGTCGTTATTTTCCATTACTTTCGAGAAGCTATTACACTTACTTTTTCTAAGCCATATTCGCTTGTAAATTTTCACATTTCTAGTGTTGATTTAACCTTTGTAAAATTATAAGAAAGGAAATACATACCTGTTCCAAAAATTCAGCGCGACCTTTTAGCCATTGTCACTGTCAAAACGATTACAGTTATGATGAGCGCTTACACCTTTCTCTTGGCTCGACAAGTCGTCGCATAAGAAATTATGACATCCGTGTAAATATATGCATAAGTTTGTATATACCGTTATATGGATGTGTATATATACTATACATATGTATATGTGAAGTATATACATATGTACATACTATATACCATGAACCCGAGCACACACACAGGGTTGCATGCAAAATAAGCGTAAATGTAGTAGTTGTTGTTACTTTCCAAGTCAACATTTCACTTTCATATTGTTGTTATTGTTTTAATTTTTTTCTTTTTTTTCGATTTATTTTTTCGGCAATAAACCGCTTTGAATTGCTTACAATGCGAAAGTACACATAATTTTAAGGTTATGGTCGTCATAATTGCACAAATGAGTAAAAGCGGACTGGCAGAAGCGGCAGCAACAACGTGTATAATGTAAAAAAAACAACAAAAACTTTTTTTTTGGTTGAGTTTTCAAGTAAATATGGCGAAAAGTTATAACTGCCAGTAATAAAAATGCAGCAGGTACATACATAGGCAGCAAATAGCCGACGGCAACAATGAGGCGCGTAATAACAACAATATGAACAACAACTGTCACACTACCAACGAAAGTGTGTGTGACTGCAATAATAATGTTGAAAAAATTAAGTGGGGACCTCGAAAAATACGCACTAAAGAAATTTCACTTTCACACAAGAGTGGCAGTAAAAAAGAGAATAAAATGTACAGTGACAACAACAAAAAATTAAGGAAAAATATTATAAAAAATAGTTAAAAAGAGAAGAAGAAGCGTTAATAACATATAATACCACTCACAACTCAGAAATATTCCTTACATGAACTTTAATCGGTCACTATAGCTATATGCTATAGTGACGCGATTTGCACAGTTTCTTCAGAGGTTGCAGAATTGTTTTATATAATAATCCACGCCAAGTTTCGTTAGGATATCTGGTCAAATGAAAAAGTTTTTCATACAAGAAGTTGATTCGGATTGTTCGGTTTGTATGGCAGCTATATGCTATAGTAACACGATTTCATTCAGTTCTTTGGAGATCGCAGAATTCACCTAGGTAATGATCCACGCCAATTTTCGTGAGGATATCTCGTCAAATGAAAAAGTTTTTCTTACAAGAACTCGATTCCGATCAACCAGTTTGTATGACAGCTATATGCTATAGTAACACGATTTCATTCATTTCTTTTGAGAACGCAGAATTGACTTAGGTAAAGATCCACGCCAATTTTCGTGAGGATATCTCGTCAAATGAAAAAGTTTTTCATACAAGTACTCGATTCCGATCGTTCGGTTTGTATGGCAGCTATATGCTAAAGTAACGCGATTTCGTTAATTTCTTTGGAGATCGCAGAATTGACTTGGGTAAAGATCCACGCCAAGTTTCGTGTAGATATCTGGTCAAATGAACAAGTTTTTCATATAAAAACTTGATGCCGATCGTTCGGTTTGTATGGCAGCTATATGCTATAGTGGTCCGTTATCGGCGGTTCCGACATATGACCAGCTTTTTCGGGAGAAAATAATGTGTGCAAAGTTTCAGATTGATATCTCAAAAACTGGAGTTCGCTTATATAGAGGGTATAAAAATTACAACCAAAAAGTGGTGTGGAATGGCACCAAAAAAGTAGTCTCCTAAATAATTATCTACCGATGTACTATAATTGCATATGTGTATGTACTTAACTATATACAATAATACACTTGCTTTTGCATTCATATGCTTTTACCTTCATACATATGTATGTAAATATATGTATACCGCTTTACACGGCGCGACCGAAATGAGCTGTCATTCGTGCGCACACAAAAAAACCGCATTACGCATCCAAAATTACGCGAACGATACGTAAAATGCAGAAGTGAACGCAGGAAAGACGCACCGCGCGATGACACTAGCTCGCCAGTTAGTCAGTCGTTTGCGACAGCAACAAAAATCCGCATTGCCTTGTTGTCACGAGTAGCCAAATTGACAAGCTTCGGTGTTCGCACTTGAATTCAAATGTGGCGTGGCCAATTTCTACGTTACGTCGAACATAAATAACGGTACTTGGAGTATATGTGTTATTTTCGAAAAAACCTGGAGAAGTGGCACAAGGTTTTATGGCAATCCAATGTGAAGTAAAAATTCAAAGCTCAGCTCATGAGGCAAGGTCAATGCGAAAAATGCATGTTTGTCCAAGATGACTATGTGGCAATTGAATATATTCATGCGTATCTAGCGCTTAGTAGTGAACCGTAGAAGATTTGATCGTGGTGTAGGTTTTATTTCTTGAGCGTTGAGACTAGACGGGACTTAGATACTATATACATATATGTATATATTGGGTTTGAAAGCTCTGCTAAGCTCTTTCGCCGTCTTCCGTTCTCTCATAGGCCAGTCCAGCCAACCTCGTGTGAAGATAGGCATATATGAAAGACCTTTGTTTGATACATCTGAGGAATTCGTCGACGTCGTGAGGCAACAACCTGCATTTAGGATCGAACTTGTAAGACTTTGACCACCAAAATCAGTTTTTTTTTTAGATTTTAGGGAGGGAACAGCCTAGAGAATTCTCAGTATATTAAAATGATCACTTACTTCACTTACTTACCGATCCAAACGGGGTTAGATCGCCGAAAGAACAGCCCTTGGTCGGATGAAATCCGAGTCAATTCCGGTGCGTAGAACCGGCTGTCGTGGGAATTGATAAATTAAAATGATCATTGTATTCGCTTATCTGCGACTGTTGGCTAGATTTCTTTAAAAAATTGTCTGTTTAACATGCTTATGGCTCTCCGAAACTTTTCTAGTAGTCCAATAAAAAGTTTTAATCGGCATCGACTCTAAACTCTTTTGTTCTATGATGCTCTTGAACTAAAAATGGAGTTTCCGTTTACACAACTGTGAGATTTCGGTCTCGAAAGTTCCGATGTTTGAACCTCTTGGTAGACCGGTTTGAATTAATGGTCGAAATCAGTTCATAAAGCCTGATTTTATTAAGAGGAGAAGGTCTAAATATCAGGTTCAGTGCTTAAGAATCGTATCCTACTATATACCAAATCAATAAGAACTTCGAAAGACCAAGTTTGTTAAGGGTATTTCAAGCTAACAAGTTCAGCGCTTAAAACTGCTTAAAAGCTTAATACTTAACTAACTTGTTAGAATGCTAATTACTCTTAAGGGCCGAAGAGCTGGTTTACAAAATTAGGTACTCTAAGTTAACTTCATAGTGTGGTCGGGGTTCTTGTAATCTCTGATATTACGAAACCTGAACGCAAAGCTTTCAAGCTGCCCATCCTTGGACCATTAAATTATAATAATTATTAATAACGAAAATGCCATTGAAAAAATGATCTTCACTGATCAAATTTGACCCGGATTGCCAAGAAAAACCTAAATTTTTACATATTTTGATACAAATCTTTATTAAATATTTTACTCAACGCTTAATACAATTTTCCATACTCTTGTCATAAGCCTCAGCCACGTCTCGTCACCAATATGGATAAGATTGATGAATGTAGGGTCCTCAGCTATGTCGTGAAGTATGTATTTTTTGTCCACTACTCGACGTCGTTTTTGCTAAAACTCTGGTCTTTTGGTACGAAAACGCTTTATACCCAAAAAGTTAACCAAATTATCGAATTCTCTCGAACTTTTCGAAAATCATTTCGATATATACATACATTTGGCGATATACTTGTATGTATGTACATACATATGTATAAGTAAAAGCACGGCTTTGAATATCAGCCATTTGCTACTTGCTCGACAGCTTGCTATGAAATGTCAATGTCCGCTTAATGGGTTTTAGCCCTACCTCTGTCGCTTGCTACCGTTACGCCAAGCCCAAAATTGGTAACTCCAAATTGAACTGTACACGCAGTGCTCTGTGCTTTTGTTGTTGTAAAGGCCGAAATTTCATTTTATTCATGCTACCGCGCACTTTCTTTTATGCGTGGCTGCTGATTGACGCATTGACAACAACAACAACAAAAAATACAACTTTTTTTGAGCTTTTTTTTTGGATCCTCTTTTAGGTGTTTCACGCTGCTTGGTTTACACAACACATGTTTTTGTTGTAAATTTTTACAAAACCTTACATTGCTGTAGTGGCTTAGCGAGCGCTCTCGTTACATTATGCTAATAAGGTGGTGTGAGGCTTAGGCCGCACTCCAACTCCGTCTTTGTCATTCTTTGCTGCCGGGGAACCGAAGTGTGTCTCGTGCTTACGTTTCAGTGGTCGTTATGACACGCACACGCACGCACACCGCTTCGGCCAGCAACAAAAAATGTTAACTTGTGGAACCGGTTAGTCAAAAAAGAGATTAAAATTATACAAATAAAAATTTCAAGGGTCAAAATAATTTACGCCAAAATTTCTGTTATTACCTTTTCACTCTTTGTTTTTTGTTTTTTGCTTTTCTTTGTTTTTGTTGCACTGTTATTTCGTATTGTGCGGTTTCTTACGCTCAATTTTCCTTTCTTTGTTCATCATTTTATTGTTGTTGTAGTTTAAATTTTGGGCAGTAAATGAAAAATAAACTTGAACTTGCCGGTTCACTTTTACTTTGGCCCGTTGGAAGTTACTTCGGTGCGAGGCACAAACAAAAAGAAACCGGAAAAGTTAAAGCTTGAAGGGCATGCGCATGCGCAGCGACTAGCAGTTTATTTATGAAAAAAAAAACCAACTGCTCTTAAGATATTTGCATCAAATTTTGTTAATTTTTATGCCCAGTGATTGTATATTGTAGGAAGAGAAGCGAACTGTGTTTTATCGTGAAATTTCGTTTTTCGAATATTTCGTAAAGCACTACAAGAACTACAGGCTTGTCTTATATGCCTTCATTAATTATTCTTTCTCGAGACTTAGTAGAGCTTTTTTAGACGTTCTCTGCCTGAGATCCATTTGAATATCTAGCAAATTCGTACTTCAGATGCTCTGTTTCAGTGCTTTGAAAATTGGTAAATAATTTATGGATCCAGCTTTTTAAGACGTTCGCAGTCTGAGATCCATTTGAATATCTAGAAACTCCATAATTGAGATCCACTGTTTAAGTGCTTTGAAAATTGGTAAATAGTTTATGAATCCTTTCCGAAGGCAAATAGTAATGTAATGGCTTCGTACTTTCTAAATTATTATTTATTTTGCTTAACCAAACTTCTTACTAACTACATACATACATATGTATGTATGTGGTTCTCTGACTGTGTACTAACAACTACAAGACCGAATAAGACTTTTGGGTTTACAAGAACGACAAACTTTTCAGTAGACCCTAGTTTTCAAATCGAGTTAAGCATACCTACCTTATATGAAAGTGATTTTGGACACAAAGTGTTTTTTTCTTTATGGAAAAGAGTTTTATCCGAATCTTAAAAGTAATTCTCTTAAATTTGCATGTCTCTCTTTTATAAAGCTATAGTTTGCTGGAACCGTTCCGTTATTTTATTTTCAGCTTCGATGAATGAATCCTGAAATGTACCGGCCTGAAGTTCAGAGGGTTCTTAATCTCAGTTTTTATATTGTGAGTTTTGAGTTGTTCGAGGCAATGAGTGAAACTATTGTTGTATAGAACTGAATTTTAGAGCCTAGCCTAATGTTTTCATATTGTGAGTTTTTAGATCCTCAGTTTTTATATTGTGAGTTTTGAGTTGTTCGAGGCAATGAGTGAAACTAGGGTTGTATAGAACTGAATTTTAGAGCCTAGCCTAATGTTTTCATATTGTGAGTTTTTAGATCCTTTCGACGTCTTCTTATATGCTTATATGGAAAGTTTTTGGGTTAAGTTTTGAAACTTAAATTTCTACACATAACTCAGATCGGTCTAAGTGGAGTATTTGATGTAAAGTCCGGATGTATTTATTAGAAAAGTATTTTATTAATATCGCAGTAGATTTGATTTTGTCACTTTTGTACTTTCCGACGCAAAATGTTTCGTTCCGATCCGTTTCATTTCGTTCCAACGTAATATGTTTCGTCTATTAATTTATATGTGAATTTTCTAATTCATCAAATATTCCGTTCCTATCTTTACATTTCGCCCCAACTCGTTAATATATTTCGTTACTTCGTTTGCCATGGTCGTCATCAAAAGGGGGGTCGCTCATCCGAGGCTTGTTGCTTCTTTTCAACGGGGGGTGGTTTTTTAGGTGGCGAGTCCTAAACCCAACGCCTTCTCACTTTAGCTCGCCTTCAAACGGATGTTCTAAGGCTACCCAGAGGATACTTGGTCAAAGACCGGAAGTCGTGAGCTGCTTGAGCCATGTGTAAAAGAATCGTTTCTGGCCACTCCCAAGTAAATGGCGCTTAGAGAACTTTCCTCACTTGCGTATAAGTTCACGCAAGACACATGACTCCCATCTTATTCCAATCAAATGTGTTCTGTTTCATTTCCATATTGTTTCGTTTCATTATATTTCGTTCCTTCGTTTATTATTTTGATATCTGTACTACTTTTTTTGTATATTTCATTCTTTTTGTTGCAGTCTTATTTAGTTTTCACTAAAAAAACATTTAAAAAAATTTTGTCAACTTGTTCCTTTGCACAAGATTTCACCAAATTAGTTCTGCTTCATTTCCAATTGTTTCGTTCCTTGATTGTATATTTGGTTTCATTTCAACTTGTTCTTTTGAATTACTTTTGCTTTTGGCCTGCCCAACCTTCTTGTTCTGCCATCTTATTCCAATCAAATGTGTTTCGTTTCATTTCCATATTGTTTCGTTTCATTGCCATATTGTTCCACTACATTTCGTTCCTTCGTTTATTCTTTTGATAGCGTTACTATATTTTACATTTTTCATGCTTTTTGTTTCAGTCTCATTTAGTTTTCGCTAAGGATTATTATATAAAATAATGTCAACTTGTTTCTTCGCATCATTGTTTATTATTTTGTTAACACAAAATTTCCTGTTTCTTCGGGTTATACAAACCAAATTAGTTTTGTTCCATTTCCAATTAGTTTTGTTCCATTTGCAACTCGTTTCGTTCCATTTCCAATTTGTTTCGTTGCATTTCCAATTTGTTTCGTTCCATTTCCAATTTGTTTCGTTCCATTTCCAATTTGTTTCGTTCCATTCCATTTCGTTCCTTTGCTTATTGTTTCGATTTCCTGCTAATTTGTTGGAATTTGTAATAGTTTGCGTTTTTTAGTTTTGTTTCATTTTCACAATTAAATACTTTAAATACATTAAGTACCAAAAATCAGCAATTTCAACCACTTTTTGTCTAAATAGCTGCATTTTATTTATTTAATATCAGCTATTAGTTAATATTAGGTGTTTTCACATATGCATACCCAAAGTTGGTTAGTGTTTTTCTTCTACTGCCGCCCGTTTTCTTCTTTCACCACCCTTCTCCTCCTTCCGCTCTCGTTCCAGCTAAATAGGTTCCCACCGCAATCACAACTTTAAACGCTTCTCACAACCCTTTCAACAACTCATCACATCTCTATTTAACTGTTTTCCTCATATGCATATCATATACAATATACATACATAAGTATGTATGTTGCAATCACTCATTAACCCGCGCCCTCAAACCCCACAAACGGCTGCTTGCTAACCAATAATATCATAACTCCGTGTAATTTCGCTTTGTTTTATCGGTTTTATCGCCGAATATCATATTTTTATGCGCTGTTATGTCATAAAAGCTGATTTATTGCAATTTTCCACACTTTTCGTCAGCAGCAATCCAACAACTTTTCCAGCGTTCATAAATTATTTTTTTCGTCTTATTAATTTTTGTAGGCACGAGGGGGAGAGCAGCGCGCATATGGAGAAGACCTAAAATCAGCTTTTAATATTATATTAAATGCAATTTATCAATCTTTTTATGCATTTGTATATGTGTGTGCAGCGATATCATATTTTACTCGCAAATTCGACACTAATACCCGTTATATGAGTTATATGAGTACTCATCTGTTGCATATATTGCACATATGATCAAATATGACTGTGACTATGACTGTGAAATTGTTGCATAAAACTTGTTCCATTGCATATTTCTTAGTGGTTGCACACAATACGCCAACCGTAAGGCGGTTTACTTGTGCTTGTTGTTGTTTTTTTGTATGCAACTAATTACCGTTTGCGGCGCCTAACTTCACCACACTTCGCCGCTTGCAGTGGCGCTTTGAGCAGTTTGGCTGCGCGCTGCTTGCACTTTTCTTGCCGACACAGACAAACAATCACACACACATATATATATATACATATATACATATATAGTATATACACTTATGTACACATATCACTTGCATTTCTGCATGCAAGCTTCCATTCCATTTGCTGGCTGGTGTTAATTTCTGCAAATTTTATGTGCATTTTTGCCTTTTTCCCCCCTCCCGCTCGCCGGTTGTTGGTGTTGCATTTGCAGCACTCTCGCTTTGCAAAAATTATGCAAGTATGTGCACTTCATGTTGTTTCTTTTGCACTTTTCATGTTTTGTTTTCCTAGTTGATGTTGTAATTAGTTAATTAATTAATTAGTTTTGCTGATGTAATCAAAGAAAAAATTAAAGCAACAACAACAACTGGAATTTAGTCGTAATAATCATTAATAAAAGATAGCATATTGCATTTTGCATTTGCGGAATGCGTCGCTTATGCGCCGCAATTAAGATTTTTGCACCTTTTCACTGCGCGTTTTTCTCGCTTAATTTTTTTATTGCATAATTTGTGCCATAAAAATGGTTGGGAAATTGACTTGACTTCATAAATCATAAAAAATAGTAATTTTTCAAAATATCGTTGATTTTATAAAAAAAACAAAAAAGAAACCCTTCCCTTCACAGGTGCAATTCTTTTAGTAACTATGCGTCCAGTTTGTATGGCAGCTATATGCTATAGTAATCCGATCTGGGCAATTTTTTCGGAGATTATGTTATTACTTTAGAAAATAATCTTTACCAAATTTCGTGAATATATCTTGTAAAATGCAAAAGTTTTCCATACAAGAACTTGATTCCGATCGTTCGGTTTGTATGGCAGCTATATGCTATAGTTAACCGATCTTACCAATTTCATCGAAGATTACATTGTTGCCTTAGAAAATAATCTATACCATATTTCGTGAATATATCACGTCAAATGCAAAAGTTTTCCATACAAGCCCTTGATTCCGATCGTTCAGTTTGTATGGCCGCTATATGTTATAGTGGTTCGATATCGGCAGTTCCGACAAATGAGCAGCTCTTTGAAGAGAAAATGACGTTTACAAAATTTTAAATGATATCTTAAAAACTGAGGGACTAGTTCGTATATATACAAACAGACAGACAGACGGACAGACAGACAGACGGACAGGCAGAAAAGCGGACATCATTTATAAATATACTTTATAGGGTCTCCGACGCTTCTAGATGTTACAAACTTCGTGACAAACTTAATATACCCTATGGACATACATTTGATATGTCAGAGTTGATTCTGGATAACTAGGCGTTTAATCTGTTAACAGTATCCAGAACGAAGCTGCGCAAGAGTCACTCTCGAATTTTTCGCAACTCGAGCTCGTCGTCAAGCAGGTGACTTGGAGAGGAGTTCATTATGCTCCTTAATCGGAAGCACATGGCCCTCACTGTGCAGATGGTCGATAGGAGACATCAACAGACATTCTCTTGAGGTCCGGAAGGATTCTGGCTTGTCTGAATCTTCCTTGTCTCAGAATTAGCACACTGTGGCACACTTTAATGCGACGTAGTTAAGGACCGACCAGCCGATTGCTTTATATGTTGCCAAAAACGTTCCTTTGGCTTTTCCCTTTGTGCTGTCGGCTAGCGACTTGTAGATTTTGTTGCCGGTCTGTACTTTGACAGTAATCGCGGTTGTGTGAGGAGTGAAAAGCACAGCCTGTCGAGTGTTACACTTAAAACCTTCGGGTTATTGACAGTCGAAATTTTATGCCATCGACTGCAATATTCAGGTGTAGTTTGTACTCCTTCGCCCAGTTAGTGAATATGGTGAATAGCGACCACTTTATAAGGTCTCCATGTTTCCTTCTGGGTGTTACAAGCTTAGTGGCAATCTTACCCTGCTGGAGCACCAAAACCAAAGCTGTCAGTTATTGACGTCATACGACAGCAGCGTTGTGTGGTACTGAGTGCCAAACGTGAACGTTCAATTCAATCCAAAGAAACCTTTGACTGTGAGCGGACTTCTCTTCGATAATTCGACATTGAACCATTATGTTTAAATCAGAAAATGAATATAATGCGTCGGGTAAAAACATCGACTAAATACTTATCAATTCACATAGGATTAGTTCGACCAAATAATAGACCTTGGCGAGTAAATTCCAGCAACGTAGAGGCAGCTATTAAGGGAAATGATGACAATAAACTATTGTGGTTGGTTAGAGCAGCCTGGCGTCCATTCGAAGTACAAATAACTAACAATGTCAAATTTCATGTCAAAAGTTTCATTAGTGTTTGAGATACGTGTCGTTTTG
>NC_052502.1:69289388-69381324 GCF_016617805.1 Bactrocera tryoni | reverse complement strand
AAGAATAAATAAAGAATTTTTCAAATAAATAGTACAATGTCACATTTTTTGGGCACAGTATACAATCAACTTATATTGGCATTTCCTTGAGTTTTCAAACAAGTTACAGTTATATTTCCGCTGTCAACATAACCTAAGAATTTCATAAATAGCTAAATGTAAATGTAAATAAATGTGGAATTACTTCGATATGTATGCAAAAACTCTCATATATGTACATACATACATATATACATATGTATGTGTGAGTTGCTCTGTACTGTGTTAAAGCAGCACGCACTTGGCTCTTGTCCATTGACAGTTGGCATTTGTTGGCCGCATTCTAACTGCATTGTGAATGCATACCCCGTAGGAAATATTTTAGGAAAGAATTATTTGCAGTGAGCGTTGTTTTATAAGACTGAAATGTATTTCCTTAGTTTTGATCCTGGCAAGTTGAAAGAGTAAAAGCTAAGAGGCTCCGTACTTAGCGTTTCCTTACTTGCTTTAATTTTTTTATTTTTATTTATTTATTTTTTGTAACAAAGTTTATTTTTGTTATCCAGCAGTACCACATTTTGAATGAATAACACAGAAAGCATGTTTTAGACCATATAAAAAATTTATAATATAGTCCCTCAGTTGTTGAGATATCGATCTGAAATTTTGCATACGTTCTTTTCTCCCCAAGAAGCTGCTTATTTGTCGGAACCGCCAATATTGGAATACTTTAGCATATAGCTGCCATACAAACTGAATGGTCAAAATCAAGTTCTTGTTTAGATGGCTGATTTAGAGAGATTGCACGTGGACTGCTAGAAAAGAAGAGTTGCTATGTTCGAACTTATAAATTAGGAAAAAAGCTTAGTTGCCTCCAGATCGGTGGGATGTCTGAAGATATGCGCTGCCAAGTGTTCAAGCCTTGATTTCCCAAACGCGGAAGAATCAAGAAGCAAGTGTTGAGTTGTTTCTACCCGTTCTTCTGCAAATTTTGCACAGGCGTTTAATTTCCATTCCAGGTAGTTCGGTGGGATGTCTGAAGATATGCGCTCCCAAGTGTTTAAGACTTGACCTCCCAAACGCGGAACAGTGAAGAAGGACGTGTTGAGTTGTTTCCAAGTCGTCTTCTGCCATACAGCTTATGCAGATGGCGTCTGGTAAGATTACCCGCCTTACAGCATGGACGCCGATCATTCCTTGTAAAGAAAACGATTTTATTTGACAGATATCTTTTCGATTGCTGCTCAAAGCAAAGGTACAATCTGAAAAGAAATTGTTCATATCGCCGAATAAAAATCCGGGTCCGTTCCGGTTACGTAGACCCGACTGTCGTGGAAACGGATATCGCACCAATCATTGAGTTTGATGGGTGCTTAACTGGTAATAGCAAAAGCTGCAAGATCTGAACGGAAATTTAAATCTGGTACCACAGGACAGCTCTTCGAGTTCGCATCAATCTGCTCATTGTGTTTCGCACTTTAGGAATATTTGGGGTGGCTCTGGTTTAAACCTAAAATCAGGTAGAATTGAAAAATCCAATTCAGTGTGGCGTCGCACTGCGGCCGGACCCACAGCACAGCAGAGGTTTTAGATCGGCCTTGAACCCGACCAAGTTGAAAAAGGTGTCCTTTCCACCCGACCAATTGGGACATCCTTAACTCCGAAATTTCCAAAAAAATGTCGTTTTCAAATTTTTCCCACAGGGCATCTTCCTGCCTATAAATGCATGAATATGTAATACAAACAATTTCCCATGTAACATGTAAATCATGTATATATGTATGTATGTACATATGTAAACTTAGCATACACAAATATTTGCTAAGCATATAATGCCACACAGATGCGCTGTTATAGTACAGTGAAGGCGGCGCCATTTTCTAAAATTTCCGCAAAAAACATAAAAAGCACATAATTTCACAAATGCAGACCATTGCAGGCAGTGGGAGTGTAGTAGGCGCGGAGCATTGCATGCTTTAGAACTTTCATTTGGGTGGGCGCCTTGCAACGGGCGCATTGCAACGGATACATATCTATACAGATATTATTTCTATATGCGAACTCACACGCCGACTACCCAACTGTCGATTGCAGCGCGCAAAGAGTTTAATGGGACTATGACCGCTTAAATAGTTTGTCCAAGTGGCATGCAACGCACACGCAGACGACACTTGGGCACGTCGAGGCAGATAGCGTGTAGAATAGAATCGTGGAGTTTCGCATAAATACAGGCAGTGTGCATGAAAGTGCCGGCTGTGAAAGCCAACAATGCGTGGCGCTTGTTTTCCATACGCCCGATGATTATGTGGTGTGTGAAAGGGAAACTGGCAGCAGGAAAATTTTTTGCACTCGGTTAAAATTTCGCATTGGCAATATGAGCTACACAAGTATTAATGGGTTGCTTAGTCGTGGAAAGTAAAATTTTGTTTACAACAAAACCAGGCAAGTTTGGTCGGAACACTTATTTTGCGGTAATGAAAGAGTTCTTTCGCAGTAAATCTCAAAGTTGGTATACAAAAAGCAGCTTGAAGTTTCTTCCTCACATTTTTATTTTAACTGGCATCATAAAATAGCTACGAAACCCTATACAATCATTGTCTTAGTAGCATCCATCAAGAGGTTCTTCCTCAATTACATACATTGATGACTTAAAACAATACGCCGACCAGACTTCGGACGCAACTAACTTCCGACATACCCTCTCAGTGAATGACGTACTTGTAGTCAAACCACCATTCATTGCAGACGAAAAACTCGAGTTGCCGCGAGCAACGAGAGTGACCCTTGCTCAGCTTCGTTCTGGTTACTGTAGCAGGTTAAACTCTTACTTATCCGGAATAATCTCTGACATATCAAATATACATATGTCCCGCGTGCAATGAGTCCTCGCATGACACTTGTCACCTATTAGCATGCCCTGCTATTCCTACACATCAGAGACCCTTCTTCCTTTGCTCCTACCGTCGAAACAGCACGTTTCCTGGACCTACCGTCGATGGCAACTTATATAATACTTACCATCTTAACGGTGATTATGTAGCCGTTATAACAACAACAACACAATCATTCTGGAAAGTGTCAAAAATATATATTTTTATCTTCACTCTCAACAAAACCTTCTTACTCTTATACCCTTTAAAGTTTCTTTTTTCCCAAAAGCTGCGCTCTCCTCAAACTCTTAAAAAACAAACTCTTTCGTACTCAACTGCTCGCACCGAAACTTTATTACAAAGTAACTGATCCATAGACGCCCCTGTACTTATTCAATATTTGCTGCCTTTACACTTTCAAAGCCAATTGATTTATAAAAGCTCTTGGAACGCCAAAATATTTACTGCCTTCCACAATATCGAACCACTTCCACAATAGATTGATCTATGGTATATCATATTTCGGAGGGATTCGCAACATCCACTTCCTGTACTCATCGGTCTATTAACGCTCCGGTGGCTTTTACTTTTACTTATTCCAAAATGGGTTTATAGCCAGCACATTTAAGATTAATTGACGAGGTTCCGGCCTTCAAAGTTTTTCATTCCCTGGCATCCCTAAACACTCCGCAACGGCAATTTGATCACAATAGTGGTTCTATCGTAAATGATCTTAGGTGTGGTTTCAAATGGCAAGGAACCGTCGAAAAAAAGCTTATTAAAATACTTTTCATCTTGCAGCCGTCATACATAGTTTATTATTCTCTGGGATTCCTAGAAGTTCTGAGACTCCAGTTGGTTCGCAAAATTGGTTCTTCCAACCCAGTGCGATAATATTTTCGAAATTATGTTCTCCGAATTATTCTAAAATGAATGTCAGAGTGACAAATTCGTGGCCTCAGGTCCCATTTATTTCGACCGAAAGACTTTGCACATTTTCTTTCGATGGAAAGAAGCCACAATGGTACAAATTAATATCAGGTGGAGATCCAAAATATCAACATAAACTTGCTTACGGCTATACGTAACTTGTTGTCTTTTCTATTGAAGTGTTAAGAATTTCTGAGTAGTTCCAGTTCCTTTATAGGTCTTAAATACTAATGGTTACATATTTTTTAACCTTCATTTAATCAAAATCAGATTCAACCCGTCCCAGTTGAGAAAAAAATGTTGGACAATAGTTTAGTAGTGGATACAGTCAGACTGCTTTCAAAGGCAGTGTCTTCGAACTTCAGTACTGCCGAAGTTTTGTAATAAATTGTCATTGTCTTGGTCAAAATAGCATTCTAACGGTATTGTGTCAAAATGGATATGGAACCTGCCATGGTTTAGAAGACCCGAAATAAAGCACACAAAACTATTTTGAGCTCGGCAAAGATCTTTACTGTGTACTTTTGTCTTCTAAACTTGAAACGAAGCTTAAACGTTGGTGGTTCGGTCCAATCGCTTTCGTCTCTGGTTCCAATATTTATATTATTTGTATCAAATTCTCCATAATCACATTTTCACGTCCGCGAGTTTGTACTTATCCACCAAAAAATATTGAATTTCAAATGAACTAATTTCCAAATGCTACTGACCATTTCCGCAGCTTTTGGCATCAACTGTGTGGAACGCGCTATTACAACACGCACGTCCGCGGTCACACGAAAGGTTAATGCCATCGTTGAAGGTCTATGTGAAAAAGCTCGCCGCACACACAACCGTACCGGCACACGCTTCAGTGGCGCACGCTTACATCAGCGGCAGCCCTTCCTTGCTGTACCGTTATACAATTTGGTTTTCGTTGTTTTTGCGCCGCAGCCACTCGAAAATCGAACAAACAATAGCTTTCGCTCGGCACGTACACATTCAAGCCCGAAGAAGCACCGCTAGTAATGGCAATAACAACAACATGTCTACGCATGCGCACGCAATGTTAACGGTTTTACATATGTACGCCGACGCTGACTGCGACCAACTTAATAATTGTCATGTCAACGTCTGCGCGCCCTTCGGCGGCAGCTGCCCTGTTGCCACATTTCACTTTCGTTGATGAATGTGTGCGCGGCTGCGCCTTAATTAGTTACACAAATATTCAAAAAAAAATATATTAATAAATTATTTGTTTATTGTTGCTGTTATTGTACACATTTCTTCAATTTGAATATTATTTCTTCAATTTGAATTTGACAATTTATTTTTAGCATTTTGTTTGTGTACATTGCTGTTGTTAGCTTCACATTTTACGCTTACTTTTAGCTTGCTTCTTTTGCAGTTTCTTCTTTCTTCGTTTTGAAGAAATGATAAATCAGTGTTGCTGACATTTCCATTACTTGTTACAGCTTCGTATCACTATTTCATCTCTGGCACTTTCCGTTGTTCAGCTTTGCGTGACAATCGCACTTTGAAGTTTGGAAAAATATGAAAAAATATTTTCGAGGGTGTGTTGAGAAGTAATTGGTTTTTGTAAAAAAATATTTATTCTTTAAAAGTGATCTTTGTTTCATGGCAGTAACTACCTTCCAGGTTGGGCAAATCCCTACTAAATACTTCCCCCATATTTCTAAATATATAAGATATTTCTTTGTTGCTGGATTCTCTTCTCCAAGCTAAGGCTTCTAGTTTTGAAAAATTAATATAACAACTAAGGAATTTCTTCACTTCACTGGACAACTGGAGTTTCTTTTTTTTCTTTTTTGACGCTGAACAGCGCTACAACTCTACACTGGCGTTTAAAACTATTCAAACTGTGACATCACTTCTGTCACAGTTTCTTGTATGACCTTAACAGATCTTTTATTCGTCTTCTCGGGTACTAAGCCCAATCGAGCCTTCCGTATTCCCTGAGTTATCAAATAGTACTAATATTATAAATATATTCCTTGAGTTATTGAACAATATTATAGTCCTTCACTACACTTTCTAGAGCTTTTGCTATTTGTTTGAAGTTCTACTACAACATCGGACAAAGGACTTTGATTACAATTCCTTTTTTACAAAGCCTCAGGAGCAATTATTTTTGGGTAAACAGAGCTTAGCATCGCCAATCCGATACATTATATCTCAGATTTAATATTTGCTTCTTCTTTTTATGTCGAAAACAGAGAACACGACCCAACACAAAACAATCCGGAACTCAATCCAGTAAATTTGCGCTTGAAATCTATCATTCATTTCAACGATCAGTCACTACTCACTACTACTCACTACTCACTTTTCCTACTGATAAGAAATCTTGGAAATGCTGAAAGTTTAGAGTGACTATTCCAAAAAGAAAAAGCAATTATTGATCTCAGCTTCAACCAACCAATCAACCAGCTCCTAGCTCTTATATTAAATAAGGTGTCTACGGAAAACAATACCTCCATATCACTGCCTTCTAAATTCTCCCCAATTTGGATCTTTCCGGCAAGTCCAGTTGCTACATTTGCTCTGTGAATATCTTGCCGCGTCACACTCATCCAAATTTCTTTTCAGCTCGCCCTCGTATCTATAATCAAACACCTTGTAATTGCATAATTAAAATATTAACATTTCTCATATAAATTTAAATTTATTTTTATGAATACGTGTAATCTAGTGCTTCCCGAGCGCAAATGTTAAATGTAAAAAGTTATTTCATGAAATTTTGAAATTTTTATGCTTGAAAAATATTGCTTAGGTGATGAATTGGAAAGTTTTCAAAATGTGATATGTGCAGAAATATGCTTCCGCCCTCAAAGTGTGAGTTTTAGGTTTGGCAATTTGTGTGGGGTAGACGTGAGACATTCAAATTGAGGTTAATTAGGAAGATGATTTGAGTGACTGGAGTCGTTGGAGGGCAAACGGGGCATTTACTTATGTGAATATAATATTCATTTCAATTTCAATAAAAAAAAAAATAATTCAATAAAAATACCGCAAGACTTTTTTGACAACCCATTATAAAATATTAAGTGAAAAAATGTGAGGATATAAATGGATCCGGTGAATGTATTACTTTTTGAGAGCTACGGCTTCAGAATGTATAATTTTCAGAGCTAAACTGCTGTCAACTTGCTAAACTAGTGGTAATCTCTGTAAAGTCCTCGCCTTAGTCAGATTCATGAATTAGACCATTAGCTTGGGCGGTTGTCACTCTCATGCTCTTCTTCTCCACCCACAAGCACTATATTGGAATTTATATTAAATTTCTTATTTATACTTGTATTGTTTGTAATCTTCAATGCGTCGGTCGCCTCGAGAAACGGACTACAAATGCCTCATACAAAGAAAGTACGCAAGTTTCTCTTGAATAAAAGTCCGTGAAGCGAAACTCGAGTTTGGAAAGATTACTTTTTTTACCTTTCTTATCGTCAACTTATGACATGCCAAAAGCAGCCGACCTTTGCATAAATGAAAGCTCCATTGAGGACTCAGAAAAGCATACTTTAAATATTTCTGGTTAATAAAACCAACAGAGCTTTAAATCACGCTGTCTTCTTTTTCAAGGACCGGTAGTACTATCGAAGCCGTTAAAAACAATTTCCACGATCGCCTAACATATAACGTTTACAGCAGTCCCAGAAGAGACTATAGTTAGGTTAGCTTTTGGGGATGTTCCTCACATGAGTACAGTAAAGCATTACGAAGTATCTGGGTAATTCGAGCTGACTCAGTCTTCATAATCATTCTCTTTCATCCCACTCAGGCAAAGCTCGACTTCTTTTCCAAGTATTTAAGGAACCTACCTGGCACTAATGAAGAAAATAAATAGTAGTAAGAATTTTGTACGGCTATACTAGATCTTAAACTTGCAGCTAAAGCTCGCAACACCCACCAACGAAGAATTTCTGTACAGTTACTGCGGTTTCAACTACAGCATTTACTTTAGCCGAACCAAATGTCAATTCTACATTGATCTACATATGTATTTACATTACTCCCGCCATTGGCTGCTCATTCATACATTTAGACGTTCCGTTCTTCGGTTTGTCATTCGGTCGTTCGGTCTGACGTTCCATATTTAGTAAGTGTCTTCCACTTATATAACTAAATGTATTGTTTTGATGTAAGCATTATCATTTCTCATTACAAAATAGTTGTTGCTGCTGTTTTTGTTGTTATTATTATTAATGTTAGTCTGCGCTATTATTTATGTTTATTCACCCGTCTCAAGTGATGAAGGGAGTGCCTATGATTTTTCAGTGCTGTGTCCGACGAAAGCGATAGCAAACAGCGGTCAATGGTGCGAATGAAAATGGAGCAGCTGCAATCTATCAGCTACTAAGTACATATTTATTGCTTTCATTGTTGTTGTTGTTGTTGCGACTAATGCAACTCAATGAAGATACCTTTCAGCTGGACATAGAAAGGAATGCATTTGTTTCTAGTTAGTGTACATAAATCTGTTTGGTTGACTTAGTATTCAACCTATGGCATATTTTGTTTGGAAAAGTGAAGAGTCTGAGTCTGAGCACTTCTTGAAATTGAGTTTTCAATCAGTACTACTACTATGTTTCGAGGAAGACTACAGAAATTATTTGACAAAATCGAGTGATCATATGTAATTAAGCAGTTTAAGGCATAAGTATATTAGGTAAGATCAGATGAGTTCAAATATTTGATAGTATAGCCATATTATAGTACTATATAGACGGCGGTTAGGAATAAGAGGTTTACTTGTTATAGAATATTGTAAGTACATTCCATCGAGTTGGTACGACGGATCCCAAAAAGCTGTTTAAATGCTTCAAACCAAACGCTGTCGGCTTCGGCCTACCATAGTAAAATACACTTTATTTGTTGCAAAAGTTTATTGCAAAGATGAGCAAAAATTTCGTTTTTGTATTCAACTTTGTTCCCTTTAAGGGTGATACACTGCTTATAGCGACCCTGCAACGTTTCGATATCATTTTTGTAGTACAATTGGTTCTTTGCTTCAAAATCGGTCTCAGTTTTGGTGGTCTCCTCGACACTCGACGCAAATTTCTTCCCAGCGAGTATTCTTTAGAGATCTGCGAACATGAAATGATGGCCCCAGGGCTAAAAGGGTTAAAAAAATATAAAAAACTTTATCAAAATAGGTATAAAAAAATTAAAAAATTTTACTAAACAACGTAAAACAAAATTAGAAAATTTTTTCGAAAAAATTTGACAAAAAATAAAATTAAAAATTTATCAAAAAACTTAAAAATAAAATTAAAAATTTATCAAAAAAAGTAAAAATAAATTAAATTTTTTTCAAAAGAATTAAAATAAATTAAATTAAAAAAAAATTAGAAATTTTAACGAAATAATTTTAAAAAAATATAAAAAATTTATTAAAAAAGTGTAAAAAAATGTAAAAAAAAGTTGAGTAATTTTTTTTAATTTTTGACATTTTTTACTAAACGAGTTTTATCAAAGAAATTTACCAAAAAGTTTAAAAAAAATAAAAAAAAATTAAAAAAATTAAATTTTTTTCAAAAGAGTTAAAAAATTTAAAAAATGTAATCAAAAAGTAAAAAAAAATTATCAGAAAAATGTTAAAAAATTTGCCGAACAAAATCAACAAAAAAATTTTATATAATAAAATTTGCCAAAAAAGATCAACAAAAATTTGTTAAATTTAATCAAACACAACACAAAAAAATTTGCTTTTTACAACGTAAAAAAAAATTAGAAAATTTGTTTAAAAAAATTTGCCAAAAAGTTAAAAATAATTTTTTTTTTTAATTTTTGACATTTTTTACTTAACAAGCTTTATCAATGAAATTTACCAAAATGTTAAAAAAAAAAAAATAAAAAAAATTAATTTTTCTCAAAAGAGTAAACAAGTTTTATCAAGCAAATTTAGCAAAAAGTTAAAAAAAATAATAAAAAAAGTTAAAAAAAATGAATTAAATGGTTTTAAAAAAATACAAAAAAAATTTATTAAAAAAGTGTAAAGAAATGTAAATAAAGTTGAGTAAAATTTTTTTAATTTTTGACATTTTTTACTCAACAAGTTTTATTAAAGAGAATTTCCAAAAAGTTAAAAAAAAATAAAAAAAATTAAATTTTTCTCAAAAGAATTAAAAAAATTTAAAATAGTAACAAAAAATTGAAACAAAAATTTAAAAAAAAGTGTTTAAACTTTTATACAAAAAAATTTGCTAAAACAGATCAACAAAAAAAATTTACACAACAAAATTTGCCAAAACAAGATCGACAAAAAATTGTTAAATTTAATATCAAAAAATTCAAAAAAATAACATTTTACTCAAGAGAGTTAAAAAAATACTAAAAATTTTATCAAAAAAGTTAAAAAAAAATATTAGAAGTATTTACCAAAAACAGTTTAAAAGAAAAACAAAAAATTTAACTCAAAAAAGTTAAAAATAATGTGAAAATTTTAACAAAAAACTTAAAAAAAAATATTTAAAAACTTCATAAAAGAAAGTTTGAAAAAAAAACAAATTTACTGAAATACGGTAACTGTAAGTTATAAAAAATTCTTTAATATATACAATTTTTTAATTTAATCGAAATTTGTATTGTGCAGTTCATGTAAATCGGACTTAGTTATTTATTTTATTGTTTACCTTTGTTTAATGGTGTGTGTGTGCATACATACCGCACCTTCTAGCTGGCAAATGAAATGTGAAAAAGAAATGAAACTTCGCCCACCGCGTTGTGCTTCCGCTATTTACACAGCTAATTTCTTTCAGAGTAAACAAAAATGCGCGCGAAGAAATGTAACGGTATATGCATACAAACTAATGTGTGCGCAAATATAAATAAATACATAATAACATTCATACATACATACACACATATGTACATATGTACATATGTATGTATATGCATAGAACCTGATAAAAATATATTTATTTTTAATATCTGAACTAACATATGCATGTACATGCATATATACATACATATATGCGTATTTATTTTGATATGTAAGTATATTTGTGCGTGTGTGCGTCTTCAAGCATAGCATTGCATTGAAAACTTCTAACTTACGCCAACGGCAGCTGCCATAAACTTTTAACCCATTTCTGTTGCGTCTTATTTACAACGCACAGCAGCACACGCACACATACACATGCATAAGGTGGAAATGCGCTCAACTAAACTTACAATGCCTCCACTGTGTGTTTGTTGTGCTTTGAATGCATGCTGCTTTTCTTCCCTTAGTCGTTGCTTTTGCTTTATTTTCGCTTTCGTTGCAACTTCATAGAATTCACACATATGCATGTGTGTGTGTATGTGTCTGCTTAGAAATTGTAGTAAAAAAACAAAACGCTTAGTTATATTTACTTGCACAATTTATGTACCACTTTATTGATGGCTATGCTTACTTACATACATAGCCCATAGAAATATGGCTGCAAATACTATATGTACACATGCATACATATAATGTGTGTATGTGTGTGTCGCATGTGTCTGTTAATTATGTAGCTGCCTTTTTCTTATTGCAACTATTTTTAATATTTTGCTTTTTAATGTTTTTCAAAGTGTTTTGCTTTCAAAGCGCTTTGATATATTTATGTGCTTGCGTGTGAGAAATGAATACATACATACATATGTATGTACATGTGTATGTACATATGTGTATAGCATTTAAACCCAAAGAACTTTTCGTAATTATTTACTTATAGAACACTTTTTCTTTTAACCTTCGTCAGAATTAATATTAAAAAATAATTATTTTTCCTCTATATATAAAAAATACATAAAATTAAAAAAAAATATATAAATAAAAATAAAAAAAAAATATATAAAAAATATACAAAAAAATAAAAATAAATAATTTTTCTTATACATATAATATATAAAAAAATATAAAAAAAAAAATACGAAAAAAAAAAAAATAAAAAAATAAAAATATATATAAAAATTATAATGTGAATAAATTCAATAATCTTCCGATCTATTATATACATACATATATAAAAAAAAAATCCAAAAAAAAAATTATATAAAAATAAATAAAAAATATTTATAAAAATTATAAAAAAATATACAAAATAAAAAATAAAATAAAAAATAATAATATAAACAAAAAAAAAAATAAAAACAATAAAAAATATTTAATTCATCATCTTATTATATTTATATAAAATTTATAAAATAAATAAAAAATAAAATAAAATAATAATATAAACAAAAAACAGGATAAAAACAATAAAAAATATTTAATTCATCATCTTATTATATTTATATAAAATTTATGAAAAAACACTCGAATTACAAAAAATTAATTTTTTGTTTGATAATTTCGAAATTTTTTTTTTAATTTGTCAAAAAAAAAAAAAAATATGCTTTCAAAAATTGTGCCGTCCACATTTGCAAAAACAATTATAAAAATTCTATAAAAATATTGGAAAAAATTTATTAAAGAGAAAAATCCCAAACAAAAATTAAATTGGGTTTCTAAATTATAAAAATTTATTTAATTTGAAATTTATTTAATTTTCAATTTTTTACGCCGCAATCGTTTGCTTTTTTTTGTTATACAAAAAAATTTCTTTATAGAAAAATTATTTAAAGTTCTGTACTGTACAGAAAATACGCGTTTTTGTGTTTTTTTCGAAGAGCTGTTTTATAATAGATAAATGCAAATAAAGTAAAGGGCTGTCCGAGGTTCCCTACTTTTTTTTTATGAAAATAACACAGAACTTCAAATTTAAAGGAAATGCTTGTTATCATTCGAAAGAACATTCTTTGGCAATTATTTGTTGAAGATTAACTCTTTCAAATGTTGGCTGCGTCTATGTCTCAGATGTTCCCAATTTTCGATGACTCGTTCGAGCATTTCGACTGGTAACTGGCGAATGACTCGCGTGATAGTTAGATCGAAGGCCTCAATCGAAATTATACGCAAAGACTAAGATTTTAAATTTACCCAAAGGCAACAATCGAGCGGTGTGATATCACACGATTTTGGTGGCCAATCCACCGGCCTAAAACGTGAAATCATCGAAGTGCGTCCATTGATTGATGCGATGTGTGAGAAGCGGCGCCATCTTGTTCAAACCAAATCTCATCGATATCACGAGCTTCAATTTCAGGCATCAAATAGTCGGTTGCCATTGACGGTTACGTTCTCACCGGCATCATTTCTGAAGTAATATGGAACGATAATTCCACCGGCTCTCAAACCACAACAAACCGTTGTTTATTCTGGATGAAATGGCAGCTCTTCAGGTTACCCTTCGTCCGAAAAGGCAATAGTTCGAAGAACCGCTCACTCTGGGCCAGAAAGAACTCGCAGTCGCACAAGTTCTGTTTGTTGACCATCGCTTGCTGAGCTCACTGGAGTTCCAAAGATCTAACGCCAGAATGCAAAAAGACATCGGATAACCGACACGCTTCTAATTAGTTGCAATAAGTGAAATGGTGCACAGTTTCCGCCGATTCCGCTGTGCTCGTGAGCCCATATAAGTCTAATATGGAAGAAGCTTGAAGGTTGTGGTTATGCACTCCTGTAACAGATTTGAGCGCACAGTCATCGAGCTCAAAGCGAATACGGCCGCCCTGTTATCGGAGTGAAGTCAGGCCTCTCTGCAGAAAACTATTCTTTGGAGCAGTACATCTACTGTTACCTTGACAGCAGCCACGTTCATTTGAAAGACGCTACAGTGTTCTGGTAGTCTGCGACTTGAGTTGGCGAAGAGCTCCGGACAATATTCGCTTCGTTTTTGCGTTGATCAGCGTCTCAAATAATACAAGCTTTTTGCAAGTTTTATTTGGGTTCAATTGGTCTGGTGGAGGGGCTAACTTTTTCACATTGGACCGATTCGAGGTCGACCTAAAACCTTTGTCGTGCTGTGGGTCTGACACCCGGACGCAGTGCAACTACACACTGAACTGAATTTTAAATTTTACCTGCCTTCAGGTTAAAACCATGCCACCGCGAATCCACCCAAAGGTTCAAACCCAATGAGCAGATTTGAGCGTAATTCGAGGGCTAATTGCTCCCTGTGGTACCAGATTTAATTCTTCGGTCGGATCTTGTAGTTTTTGCTACTACCAGTCGAGCATCCATGAAAAACGACTGGAGACATTTGTCGCTTGAACTTCAAATGTCTTTTCGTTACAAGGAGTCTCACTCAAAGTCTATAATAGCAGTTTAAGCTGAGTATTACAGCACTATTTCTGACAAGACTATGCTGATACTTCAAGTCAAGCCGAGGCATAGTGCATATTGGCTTTTAGTTGCTTCTTACCGCGGGCAAATTCAACCACTTGTTCGCTGGAGGAGAGCTCCGGACACAATACTCCACATTCTACTATCTCTCTTAACTTTGTTACATTTAAGAAATTTCGGGGCCCTCATTTCCCAAGTTTCAAAGCAGTCTTCGCCGCCAAGCACCCTTTAGTATGACTTAAAATATCGAAATTACGGTGAAAGATTATGATAAGGCTTGGTCTGTGAGAAAGACAGGATAAGTCTACAAGTAAGACCGCGAGACCGTTTTATATGGGAACTACATGTACTCAATCCGCATCAAAATTCATTATCCACCATGCTTTTCTCGCTGGGTTCAAGACGTATTTTGTGGCACTGTAAGCGTTCAACTTCAATTATGCGCCCGGTTGAAGGCGATGTTGAATAGCAAAAACAATAATAACAACTAGAACAAAGTTAATGCGCTCCACTGGCTATAAGTATATACATACATACACGCATATAGACATACATACATACATAGTATATAATGCGTGAGTAAATATGAATACATTTGTATGCACTTATGCACTGCTTTGCTTAGCTAGCCGTTGGAGGTGAAGGCGAAATGCAACGCTGTGTCTATGGCACCTCCTTATAACTGTACTAAATGCACAGAAGAGATAATTAAAAGCACATAGCCACACATATGTAGGTACATACATATGTATGTATGTATGTGAGAAGCGATAGCTTGTTGTGAGGCAGGCAGCGATTGAAGTGGAAGACGAGTGGGCTGAGCGAAGTAGCAGAAGACGCACTTTTATGCCTTTGTGGACTTGCACAAAGCACCACGCGCTCAATGGCAGCCATGGTGCTTTTACACACTCACATATATCTCATTATGGTATATACATACATATGTATGTAAGTGCATAGCTTTATGCCCCCTTTGGCCTCCTCTAATACATATCAGCACTTTCGTTTGCTTGGTAGTCCGCCCGCCGCGTTGCAGCAACAACGACAACAACAAGGCTGTTGTTGTTTTCACTTTTATGCATGCACTTCTAATGCTCGAGAAAATGAAAAAAATAAAATTAAAAAAAATAATAAAAATTAAATAAAAAAATATGTCGTCGCCTTATCTCTTGTTAGCTTCAATTATGTGTGCGTCTGTGTGTGCATGGCAATTAGTTGCTTACACCAATATGATTCACTTATCTAAAGCTCAATACTTGTGTATATATACCATATAGATATACATATGTGTGTGTATATGTAATGTACATATATGCTATATGTACAAATGTGTGTGTGTTCTCCTGCATTCTGCTTACATTCACACTTGACTTCTATCTCGCGGAGTTTAGTTTAATACCAATTAGTGTCTGCTACTTTATTTTGCTTTGGCGCACTACTTGCCCCAATTTTCATGCAGTCGCTCTGCTGTGGCGTTCTTATCAGTGACACTTGATTTGCTGGAATGTCAGGCTGAGGGATTTATGCGTGTCTATAAAAAAAGATTTTCAGATTTTCTATTTGTTTGTGTGGCATTGTGGCAAGTGCAATGGCGGTGCAGCTTAATGATGGCTACACTAATGCTATATCAAATATACGTATGTATATACATATACATACATATGTATATACAGCATTAAAGAAGACGTTTTGTTTAAGTTGTATGCACACACAAAAACAACAATTTAGTGTCACATGTGAGCTATAGCTGACTGGTTTCCTAGAAGTAAGTTGCTTACTGCAGTTTAAAATATCATATTTTTGAAGTTGCCTTACGATTTTAAAAATCGTTAAAAAATATTTTTTTTAATAAATTTCGATTTCTAGTTTTTCAACAAAAAACAAAAAAAAATTAAAAATCAAAAAAAAAAATATTTACTTTTTTTAACAAATTTTGATTTCTAATTTTTAAGAAAATACAAAAAAAAAATAAATTTAAAAATCATCAAAAAAAATTTACTTTGTTTTAACAAATTTTGATTTCTAATTTTTAAGAAAAAAAAACAATTTTAAAAATCATTAAAAAATATTTACTTTTTTGAACAAATTTTGATTTCTAATTTTTAAGAAAAACACAAAAAAAATTTAAAAATCAATAAAAAATAATTGCTTTTTTTTAATAAATTTCGACTTCTAATTTTTAAGAAAAAAAAAAAACAATATTAAAAATCATTAAAAAATATTTGCTTTTTTTAATAAATTTCGATTTCTAATTTTTAGGAAAAAACAAAAAAATATTATTAAATTTGATTTTTTATAAATATAACCAAAATCTCTTTTTTTGAATTTAACAATTAATTCAAAATAAAAAAAATTAAAATAATTTAAAAAAATTAAGTATGAAAATTATTATAAAACCAAAGAATAAACACAATAAAAAATAAAATTTAAAACTATTATTTTTATATAATAATATACATATGTATAATTTACAGTTTTTGTTAAAAATAATAATTTGTTCAATAATATGCTATAAAAATTACAAAAATTTTACAAAGTTACTAAATAAAATTAAAAAAAAAAAATTATAAAAAAATAAAAATAAATTTAATAAAATTTAATATAATATTAATTTGACTAAATTTTTTTATAAGATAGTATCGACATCAAAACTGTTTAGTGAATACCTATAATGATTCAATATTTTACATGAGTAATTAAAGAAAAAATAAATTTTAATTATTTTCAACGAAAGTTAAGAACTATTTTTCAGTTTCTCCTTTTAAATTTTGAAAATAAAAATAAATTAAATTTATTTCTTAAAAAAAAAAATAAAATAAATATATGTGACCTGGTCTACGGAAAGGGGGCTTGGGTGTCAAAAAAAAAGGTGAAGAATTAATGAGATAACGAGAAACTGACGATTATTTTTAACACCTTTTCCCAGAAAACTAGTTTTCGCACTTTAGCCCCCCCCCCGTAGACCAGGTTACATATATGCATTTTCAATAATTTTTTTCACACAAAGGAAAAATTTAAATTACTAAAATTTTAATAGGATTTAAAATAAACAAAAATATAGAAATTACTACAAAATTTATTTTTTTCTGAATAATTTATAGTTTTTTGTTTAAAAAAAATTAAAATTATTTAAGTAAAAAAATATAATTATTTAATATTTTCAGTTTTTCTTTATTAAATTTTAAGTTTAAAATATTCCAAAAAAAATTAATTTAAAAAGTAAAGGAAATGAAATAATTTAAATTTTTTAGTAATTAATAATTGTCCGAAAAAATTGTTTGAAAAAATTAAATAAATATTAATTCAATTAAAAAATTGAATTAATAAAAAAAATTTAATTAATTTGTTTAAAAAAGTTAATAAATTTATTTTAGAATTTTTTCAGTTCTTCTAAGTTTAAAATTTTCCGAAAAAATTATTTGAAAAAATTAAATAAATATTAATTAAATTTATTAAAACAAATTTAATTAATTTGTTTAAAAAAAGTTAATAAATTTATTTTAGAATTTTTTCAGTTCTTCTTCTAAGTTTAAAATTTTCCGAAAAAATTATTTGAAAAAATTAAATAAATATTAATTCAATTAGATCGTAAGAGCACATTGAATTAAAAAAAAATTTAATTAATTTGTTTAAAAAAGTTAATAAATTTATTTTAGAATATTTTCAGTTCTTCTTCTAAGTTTAAAATTTTCCGAAAAAATTATTTGAAAAAATTAAATAAATATTAATTCAATTAGATCGTAAGAGCACACGTTATTTTATTTATTTATTTATTTATTTTAAAAAAATGTATTTGTTTAAAAAAAGTTAATAAATTTATTTTAGAATTTTTTCAGTTCCTCTTCTACGTTTAAAATTTTTCAAAAATATTAATTTAATTAAAAAAAATTAATTAATTCGTTTAAGTTTAGTTTTATTTTATATGCTATATAATTAAAAATAATGTTTAGCAAATAACTCTCTGCAAAAAATATATTTGTTCGCTATTTATTTACTTATTAATTTTTCAATAATTTGTTTTTATGTGAAAAAAGTTAATTATAATTAATTTAAATATTTGACTAAGTTATAAAAATTAAATTCTTTCTTTTTATAATCAGTTTTTTTGATATAATTCTTTTTTTTTCAAATTAAAATCTAGCGTATTGTTATCTTTTATAATTAATTTTATTTTGTAATTTATTTTTATTTTCAAAAATTTTACTAAAAAATATTATGTTTTCAATGAAATACAATTTTTTATATTTTCATATACATACATATGTATATCTTTTATTTACTTTCAATTAAAATTTTAGTTTTTATGCGATTTTCTTAATTATTTTTTTTTAATTGAGATTGTTTTTTTCTAATGAATTTCCCAAATTAATTCAATTTTTGTTATATATTTTTGATTTGAAAAATTTGTTATAGTAATTTAATTTTTAAAACAATATTTTGTTATTGTAAGTGTTGTATATTGTATTGTTTTATGTAAATATATATTTTTTAATTCAAGTTGTTTTAAATAATTTATTTTTTTATATATTTTTACACTTAAAAATTTTAATAAGTATTTTAATTTTAAAATTTTTTAATATTTTTTTACAATGAAATAAAATTTCTATGTAATATTTTTTTTTATTTTAATTTAATTTGTATTTTTTTATTTGACTTTCTTAGTTAATTTTTTTTATTAAATTGTGTTTTTTTAATTTCATTTTCTTAATACAGCTTCAGTAGTTTTTTTATTAATAATTTTTTTTATTTACATATTCCTTCTTTTCAATTTTATCATAATTGAATTAATTAAGTAAGCAGTGAATAAACTCGAAAAGCAAGATTGTCTGTCAGGTCGCCTAAATGTAGGCAACATTAGATATTAGTTTTGCCATTGCACCGAAAACCCAAACCAAAAATATATATTAAGTAACATATAGAATCTACTTATTACTTCGCAAACATTCCATATATGTAACTACCTCTAATTTAAATTATTTGCCATCTTTAATTATGCATAAGACATTGGGCACTTTTCCTTTGCTCCTAAACATATGCAAGACTCGGCAAATGTTCGCAGCTATGTATCTCGATATTTTTATATACATACTTACAGTATATTTACATGCTAGTTTCGCTATACAACTCTGTCATGCCTTTTCACGTTGCAATACAACAACAAATTTCCAATGCAACTCGCTACATTTGCTTTAGATTTCGCCTGCAATAGTTTGTATAATTTAGTCCCGGTTGCTGAGGCATACAAAAATAGCCACTGAAATTAGGTCGGAAAGGCAATGACAAACGGCAATAAAAGCAACAAGCTGTTGTAAATGGAAATAGGAAAACAATAACAACAAAGCATGATAATGAGCATAGACAGCAGTGATTTAATGTCTTTATTTTTGTTATTGTTTTAATTATTTTTTGCAGACAGAAAGAAAGCACATGTTTTAGGAAATGTACTATGCGCTGAAGTTGAGTTAGAATAATTGACAGAGAAAAAATACTAAATAAGCAAGATATACATATGTATATACATATGTACATATATATAGTATGTTTTCAAAATTTAAAGTTTACAAAAGTAATAGTTATCGGTTGAGAAAATAATCGATATCGGTTATGAAAATAATCGTTATAACTAAATGTTTTCGGAATTCGTCTGGAAAGAAATTAATCCTTGAGGATCTTCAACTTTGATATTAATTCAGTCTTACTTACATATATTAATTTCAAATTCCTTTACTTCGAAGAGTCGATAACTTTTTAATTCGCACTAAAAATAGTAGAGAAAGTAACTAATTCAAGCGCTCGTAAACATCGATGGTTATAAACGATGTTTTAATTATACAGTTTAATTTATCGATAACTATTTGAAAATTAATCGATAAATGTTAGTAAATATATCTATAATTATTAGTAAAATAATTGAAAATTATTTAAAGAATCGATAAGAACAATTATCGTTAATGATAACTATTTATTAAATTATCGATTATTAGTACAGTAATAGAAAATTATTTAAAGTATCAATAACTATTAGTCATATATTTAATTATTATTATTAATTATTATTGACAATTATTTAAAGAATCGATAAGAACAATTATGGTTAATGATAACTATTTATTAAATTATCGATTATTAGTACAGTGATTGAAAATTATTTAAAGAATCAATAATAACAATTGTCGATAATGATAACTATTTATTAAGTTATCGATTATTAGTACAGTAATTGAAAATTATTTAAAGTATCGATAACTATTAGTCATATATTTAATTGTTATTAGTAGGTACAATTATCGATAATTATAACTAAATTATTTCTTAAGAAGAATGTATAGTTAGCTTTATAACACAGTCGATAAATAATATAAAAAATAATCGATTGAATTCGATAATAAATTGATAAATACGCCATTTTTTCCAGAAATTTTGCGGTAAAACGTTTTTTGCCGTTAAACTTAATATTATCGTACTTAACTTAAAAATTCAACATCATAAAAAGATCAAAATTCGAAATATCGATGGCCTGAAAATAATCGATATATGTATATAGTTTTATCAGTTTAAGCAGTTCTTTCTCTACCTAAATCTTCTTTTTAATGCAGCTATATGTTTACGTTTATGCGCATTTTTGTACTTTTATTGCTTTTATATATTGAACGAGCTACAAATTTAGTGTGGCCACATAACATTCGGGAAAAATATAAAAGAATTCATGAAGAAAATGAAGCAGATGCCCAAAATGTTTACCAAAGAATGTTCATCTTCCTTACTATGCACATACATACATATATACAAAATTATGTAGTTTGCAGCCATTGCAAATGAGCGTGAATATCTTCTGTATAAGCATACAGGGCGTATACGTAACAAATTATCTAAATGGAGAGCCTATACAAATTTTTGCCTAGATAGCCGCTGACAAGTAATTTTATTGTTCTATAATTAATGTTATAGTCTCTTCTATTATATTTTAATATTCGCCTAAATGTAAGCCATAATTTTTTAATTTCGCAAAACATACTTGTAAAGGAGACTCTCCATATTTACTGTAATATCTGATAAAAATTAATGGCAATTATTGTGAGTTTGTATATTCAGTGTTTCTGAATCGTTTTCTCAGTTCTTTTAACTCTTAATCCAATATTTAACTAAATGTAGGCAATATTTTCTGCATTTATTCAATGCGCAAATATATAAAGGACTATATTATCCGATTCATAACACCAATGCTCGCTATAATTAGATGCTATTAATCATTATTTCCAACGTTTGAGGAGTCTATTCTATATTTCTACTGTCTCTCATTAAATATTCACTCAAATGTAGGCAATGTTTTTATCTTCCCGAATAAATATCCACTAAAAATAATTTTGTTAGTTACTAATTTATACTTTTCAAGTTTAAACCCTTTTTTTACTAAAAATGTAAAGGAGTCAACAAAAATTCTCTTTTCCTAAAATATTTCATTATTAAACTCATTCTAGAATATTTAAAAGTTCTGCTAATGCCAAGCCACAGCATAAAAATTGCCCAAAGAGCAGAGAAGTCTCATCCAACATAACACTCATTGCAATATTTTGCTTACAGTGAGTGCCACACCAAGCTGAGAGCACTTCTTTGAGAGCAAAGTTTGCTTTTGGTTGCAATTTCGTTTTTCATAATAATTTTTTTTAAATTTTTTTTTACTTTTTTCATACAACTGCACTTTTACTCAACCATCCACGCTGAGCGCCAATGTTATGCGCACTTTATTTGTCTGTTTTAACTTTTCTCTAGCTCTCACTGTTATTCATTGGGTCAAAGACCTGTAGGAGGTCGTTTCAGCACCGGTGCAATGACGGCAGCAATTCTATGGAAATGTGTGTATGTATGTGTATGAGTGTGAATATGTGCAATAGTCAAGAAGCAACGTGCAATAACACGATGATGTTATGCTTTGCTGTAAGCACTAATAACATTGCATCAACAGCTGAGCAAGCAAAAGCAACTGTAATGACTACATGTTAACTGTAACACCACTGCAACTATATTGAATGCAGTTGACGGGCATTAGTGCTTACTAAGTTAGAGCTTTGGGTGAGCAGGCGAATTTTGATTTTGCTTTTGCGGTGGAAATTTTCTAGTTGAGAGAGAGAGGGAGGGAGAGAGAGCTCATATGTGCTTGTAAATTTTAAAGCTAAAATATGCAGCTAGTATGAGCTGTTATTGTTTCTATTGAAATGGAGAGTGGTTTGATAATATATGCTGCTCCCACCAACAATGTACAGTAAATTTACAGTATGTAATCAGATAATTTGATCGAATGATGGGAACAAAAATTAAAATGAATAAAATAAGTTAAAATAAAATATAATAAATTAAATTAATTAAAATTAAAAAAAAAATAAATTAAATTAATTAAAATTAAAAAAAAAAATAAATTAAATTAATTAAAATTAAAAAAAATTAAATTAAATTAAATTAAATAAAAATTAAATAAAAAAATCAAATCAAATTGAATTAAATTAAAATTGTAAAAATCTAACAAATTAAATCAGTAAATATGAACTCAAAAATTTTTGTTTTTATCTTGAAATATAATATTGTAATTTCAAAAACGTTTCTAATTTTTTTCTTTCGACATTCACAAGATTTTTTACTTTATAGTTAAGTTATTTATATGTATCATTTAATCGAGTAGAGTGTTGTCTACACTTAGGCGCATTAAAAATAGTTAAGTTTCAAACCAAATACCATAAAATTAAAGTTAAGGGAACTGTTGTTGCAGACAAATTAATTAATAATTACAGAATATTATATTAAAATTATATAATAATATAAATTATTATCACATTATTTTTTATTATTTGAGTCTTTCAGTTTTGGAGTCTATTCCATAGTTCAACATTTTCTTAGTTCAATAACCCAGAAAATATATTTTAATTTTTTATCTCTAAAATGTATGTAATACCTTTCTTTATTTTTTATCTAATAAAAACACATATTCTTCAAAGGTAAACTACTGTAAAACCAACTGGATTTTATATTTTGAATGTTTCCTTATTTGCATATTAAAGTTAAAAATATAGAAGAATTATTGGACGAAAAAAATGAATTTCACCTTATTTCTGCTTGGAGTTTGGAGTTTATGCCATAGTTCAACAGTTTTTTAGTTTGACATTCCAGAAAATATAGGTAATGTTTTTTTTTTTAATTTTTTATCTCTAAAATGTATGTAATACCTTTCTCTTTATTTTTTATCAAATAAAAATACATGTTCTTTTAAAGGAAACTACTGTAAAACCAATTGGATTTTATATTTTGAATGTTTCCTTATTAAAGTAAAAAATATGAAAGAATTACTGCACGAAAAAAATTGTAGCGAATGATCTCACCTCATTTCTGCTTACAAAAAGTTGCTAAAAATAGGTTAATTGAAGATACAATTTTTTTAAATATTTTAGTTGAAACATTAGAATTTTTTAATACTTCAATTTGGAAAATATTTTTTTTTTTTAATTTTCAAATGTGTCATAAAATTTTTTAAATTTTATTTCATAAAAAGAAAAATCTTAATTTGATCAAGAATTTTGTTTAGAAAAATTAAAAATTTTTGTTTAATCAAGATCTTGGTTTTTTATATTGGAAATATTGCTTAATTTTGTATGAGAATTTCACAGCAATAAAAATTATAATAATACACCGAAAAAAAATTTAAAAAAATATCAGTTTGGTATCCAGAAACCAATTCTAAGGTTATTCGAATCTTTTTTTTTCAAATTAAGAAAACAGTACAGTCAATTTAATTTGATTTTTGTTTACTTTACAACTTTTTTCTTTTTTCCTTTCAGGAATGTCAACCTGTCACTTCAACAACTTTAATAACAACAACATTAAGTGAGTACGAAAGAAATAGAAATATCTTAAAAATTTTGTATTCTTTATCTTGTATATTTTATTTGGAGATATGCATATAAACATTAGAGTGGGTCGTTTTTTAAATATAAAATCGCGTTATGCGGGAAGTGTCTAAAGGACGATGCGTCTTAAACCGATTTCAAGCTAACAATTTTAAAGGCGAAGTTTAAAAAATATGAATAATCGGTTGTATGAAAGATATGTGATATATGTAGTTGGCCGCTCCGGTCAAACAATATCCAATTTATATTTGTAAAATTTAAAGTATTCTTTCTGAAAATTAAAAATTCTTTTGATTTTTTGGAAGTTTTTAATATATTTTGTAATATTTTTTGAAATTTTTAATTTTTGATTTTAAATTTTAAAACCTTTTTTTTATTTTCTGAAAATTACATTTTTTATTGGAATATCTAACTTAATTTTTTTTTCGAAAATCTTAAATTTCATATAGTAAATTTTGGAGAATTTTAGTTTTTTGAAAATAAAAAATTGTTTTGATTTTTTTGTAAGTTTTTAATTTTTTTTTGAAATTTTTAATTTTTGTTTTTAAATTTTAAAACTTTTTTTTATTTTCTGAAAATTAAATTTTTTGTTGGAAAATCTAACTCAATTTTTTTTAGAAAATCTTAAATTTCATATGATAAATTTTGGAGAATTTTAGTTTTTCGAAAATAAAAAATAATTTTGATTTTTTTGGAAGTTTTTAATATTTTTTGAAATTTTTAATTTTTCATTTTAAATGTTAAAACTTTTTTCATTTTCTGAAAATTAAATTTTTTGTTGGAAAATATAACTTAATTTTTTTTCGATAATCTTAAATTTCATATGATAAATTTTAGAGAATTTTAGTTTTTTGAAAATTAATCAGTTTTTGGATTCTATTTTGATAAAATTTAATTTATTTTTGATAATTGATTTTTTTCTATTTTGGGATCATTGAAGAAAAAATTTATGTACATATGTACATACATATGTATGTATGTACATAAATATGTATTTAGTAAAAAGTTTATTTTACAAAATAAAAATCTATTTTTTTTTATTTTCTTTTTCAAACTAAAAATTTACTTTTTCATATATAAAATGTAATTTTCTGAAATATTAAAATTTTCTTGAAAAAAATTAATTTTGAAAAAAAAATGTTTTAAAATTTACAAAAATAAATTACAAATTTCCTTAAAAATTCAAAGGAATTTTTAATTTTCAAAAAAAAATATACCTTAAATTTTGCAAATATAAATTGAAAATTTCCAAAACTAAAAAAAATAAATTTCCAATATAAAATTTAATTTTCTAAAATATTCAAATTTTCTTTAAAAAAATTATTTTTGAAAAAAAATGTTTTAAAATTAAAAAAATGAATTACAAATTTCCTTAAAAATTCAAAAGAATTTTTAATTTTCAAAAAAAAAAAAAAATACTTTCAATTTTGCAAATATAAATTGAAAATTTCCAAAACTTATTAAAAAAATAATTTTCTATTTCCGAAATTTAATATTCTAAAAGAAATCTAATTTTCTTTACACAAGTTTTAAATTAAAAAAAAAATGTTTTAAAATTTACAAAAATAAATAAAAATTTTCATAAATAATAAAAAGAATTTGCAGAAAAAAATATTTTAAATTTCATAAATATATGTAAATTGAAAATTAAAAAAAAAAATAATCAAAAAAATTTTCCATTTCCGAAGTTTTATTTTCTAAGAAAGTTCTAGTTGTCTAATTACCAATTTCTGAAAAAAATTAATTTATTTTCCAAAAAAAAATTGGTTTACATTTTTTGTATAAAGATGTACATATGTACATATGTATGTATGTATGTATACATACATGTTTTACATATGTACATATGTAAAATACCTAAATATTTACATTTGTATTTTTATGTATTTAAAAAAAAATTTCTTAATGGAACTCAAAATAGAAGCGAATATTTTAATATTTGCAAAAGAATTTAAATTAAAAAAATATGTTTATAAAAGTTAAAAAAATGTTTGGTAAAAAAAATTAATTGAAAAGAATTTTTTTTTTGAAATTTTTGAAGTTTTTAATATTAATCATTTTTTTAATAATTTAATTCAGTTCTATTGTGCACATACACACTATTTAGGTTTATCTTTATTGCTCTTGCTTAAAAAAATTTGAATGTTGCGTGCAACAATAAGCGCCACACTGCATGCTACACAAAAATCACTTCCTTAATAAATCAGCCTATACGGTCAAAGTTATACACAAGTAAGGCAAATGCAAAAACAAACAAAGTAAAATACTTTACAACGAAAAAAATATTTAAAAGTTAACGAAATGGCGTCGCAACATTGTGGCATAGCCAGGCACAATAACAAAACTAATGAAATGTGAAAAACGAAATATATTTACAAGCGCAAATATATAGTTATGTGTGTATATAAGCAGTAATAAATGCCCACAAAGAGTTCGCGGCACTGCCAGTTCGAGACCCCCAAAAATGTGTAGCGCGTTCATGTGGCATGACATACAAATTATCGGAAGAGGCTATGCATGGCGCGCTAAGGCAACGAAGGCTCCGCTAATCAAGCCACACAATGCTAGCGAACATTTGGCATACACGAAAACAAAAAAATGCTCACCCACTTTGCCCCAGTTGAACTCCAAATGCGCTGCTGCGGCATGCAACACACGCCTGTAGCAAGCAAGCGCTTTTCTTTCAAGCATTTGCACTTTTTCGCTTTTATTTTCGCGCAACTATTACATTTTCCATGCAACCGACAGACAAACGGTGCGACAGACGGACGGACATGCAATTCGCTAACTGTGCAGCTATTGTGCAACATTTTGCCGCACAACCTACACTGCTGGCACAGAAAACGGAAAATTGCCAACAGCTGCTGCGGTGGAAAGAGGTGAGCAGGAGGAAAAATAAAAAAGAGTTACAAAAAAAATCAACGAAAAACTTGTAAAAGTGAAGTTGCAAATAAAAAGCGCTGCAATAACAGTGTGCAATTACTCTTGTCGTTGTTGTTATTACTGTTGTTGCCGGAAAGCGCTTGCAATTTCGCTGCACACGCTCTTACGTAATCGCAATTGAAGTTGTTCGACGCGGCGCACTCACACCAACTCACAAGCAAAGCAGACTCTACACACACACACACACACATACATACATGCATATGTAGCTAAGTAACTGCATTGCTTGAATTTGTGCCACAAACCACTTCAAACGCCACACATAGCTGGCAACTTTGCACCGGTGCGCCGTCCGCCGCGTCTCATCGCATGCTTTCCTCGTTTCAATTGCACTCCAGCCATTCATCTCATGAGCGCCTCACATACACACGCACATACTCATACATGCATCTACTTTTGCCGCAAGCGCGCTTGCCTTACTCCTGCGTCCGCGTTAGCTGCAAAGCGCGCCGTCGCGTCGCTGCCTTCATGTGGTACAGGTTTTATTGCCGCGCTTTGACAGTAGTTGTTGTTGTGATTATGTGTTTAGTTGTTACTCTGCCATTACATACTGTTACCTGTGTTGTTGTTGTTGCCCTCTTTTGCAAACTTTTCCGCTTTTCACGTTCAACGACGATGATCGTCATGAATTTTCCATCATTCATTTCGCCTTCGCCCTCCTTCCACGCGTTTTACTTCTTTTGCACCGTTATCTTGTGGTTTTTGCGGCTTGTCGTTTTCGCTTTGTGTTGTGCTTGTTTTTGCAATTGTTTTTCTTTACATTACATATTATTTGAATTAATTTTATTTTTGTTAGAGACTCTTGTGCATTCAGCGGCGAAGTTGTCTTTGGCCTGCGGCTCCAGATTGCGCAATACGTGCAGATCCAATGCGTTGAATACAACCGTTTCGTTCGTTGATAGATTAGCGTGAATCGCTAACGGTTTAGAGGCGAGGGAGTCAACTGAGTTTCAAAAGAGACAAGAGGTCCCAAAGATGGCCGAATGTATTAAACGCTACTTCTAAGCTCGCAATTCTTTGTAGTAGGTAAAGTAAAGATAATAGGTCGCTAAAAAGTTTGCGGCCATAGCGCAATTTCGGAAGATGGGACTGTGAGGTCATTCCTTTTCTTATTCCTACTTAGATCCATTCATATTTAAAGAACTATGCTTAATGAATCGTGAATAGATGTATTTCTCGAAGGATAGAGATAGGACTATGAGGTCCCTCTTTTCCTATTCTTATTTGGATCCAGTAATCTTTAAAGAAGGGTTCTCCGCGGATCTTAAATAGACGTATTTCTGGAAGAATAGCACAGTGCTAGATAAGTTCTGTAACATCTGTACCTAGTTCAAACTTCTATTCGCAGAAAACAACTCTGCATTTCTCTTTCTGGGTTCTTTTCAAAAGCTCTTTTGATATTCGTAAATTTTGGGTGTACTTTTGGGTATAATTTTGGGTATAATTTTGTGTATAATTTTGGGTATAGTTTGAGTATCAGTTTGGGTATTAATTTTTGTGTATAATTTTAGGTATAAATGAGAAATATATATGAACCTAAGGAATGTCGCATCTAATCAGGTAGCTCTTAACCAAGATTATTCGTTGAAATAGTCCACAAACGCTGTAGAAGAAGAATCTCAGCAAAATCAGTACCCTGGAGCATAAAATTTAAATCTATACTGTTGGGCGACATTGTGACCAAATATTTCGAAGGAATGGACTAGATACCCAGTTGTCTGTAGAGGTAGTCTCATTTGAGAGTTCTGACCTTTCAGAAATATTTCGAAGGAATGGACTAGGTAGCCAGTTGTCTCTAGAAGTAGTCTCCTCTAACCAGGCAGCCAAATATTTTGAGCGGCCAAAGTCTTTTGGCTATACCGATCATGGTTCCGATAGAAAAATAGAGAATTTTAGAATTTCCCAACTTTTTAATGCTAGGGCACGTGTAAAAAGATCACAAGTTTCAAATTCTTGATTGAGAGGTAAATCTTCAGGATACATTATTATTAGTAATATTATTTTTAGAAGACTTAAATTTTGTGCTTTGTTTCTTTTGTTCAAGCCTCTACAGTAAATTACTTGTACGTTTCCTTGTTTGCGCTGATGAACCTTTTGCCTATAACAATGGTTACGTCTGAGGGTTCGAAAAATAGAAGAGAATTTCGGAACGTTACTCGTGTAGCATCTTCTATAGAATATAGTAACCATAAAATTTCCTGGAATCGTCCAACATAATAACTTTTTCCATCATTGAGCCTCACATGTTTTTAGTTGAAAAGGACGTAGAACAGCTCACAACCAAAAAATATACTACTTAATTGTATTGTGTAACGTTATGTACTGAAATAGGTAAGATTAAGGTCTTTGACCTCAATTTAATATGCGTCATCCCTTGCTTGCACCTGGAAAGTTTCTTCTGCGGCTTCGCTTGTATGGAGATCCAAATTGTCTTATAAACCAACGATAAGTTTGAGAATAGTTCGGCTTAAAGGTTTTGAATGCCTTAGAAATATAGAATCGTTCTAAAAGATTTCAGAGTGTGAGTTTGTATCTCCAGTTTGGAAGTTCCTTTTCCAGTTACGAATTTATGTAGCTCCGAATTGTCTTATAACCCAAGGTCTTCATAAGAAATTATCTTATATCAACATAAATGGTTCCCGAATCCATCATAGTTTGGAGGTTTTTGAAGAATCTAAATTGCATACAGTTAAGTTTAGACCTATAATTATAATATTAATATATACATTTTTAAACTCCATCCTTAGTTACGAGTTTCTTAGAGGTTTAAAATACTTTATATCGAAACAAAAGGGGGCACAAAAGGTTGGCTGAATGGCTTAGACCTCCCTTTTTATAGCACTTTCCCTAGTAACCAGGTTTTTAGAACTCTATGTTACCTTATGTCGAAACGAAAGGGTCAACGGTAGCTCCTACCTCAATTGTTCCGACCTGCTAATGCGTTTTAAGGCCAAAAAACTCGAAATTGAGGTAGGAGGTTGGGTTGGCTTGGGGTCACAAAAGGTTAGCAAAATGGTTTATTTCTTAGTTCTGACTCTCTTAGTGCTCTAGATTGTCTTATATCGCAACAAAAGCATTCACAAAAGGTCAGCTGAACTCTGAACTTCCTTTTTAATGCGCCTTCCCCAGTTCGAGTTTCTTAGGGCACCAAATTAACTTATATCGAAACGAAAGAGTGCACAAAAGGTCGACTTAACGGATTAGTCCTCCCTTTTTAAAGCAGTTTTTTTAGTTAAGAGTTTCTAGAGCTCTATATTACCTTATACCGAAACAAATGGGTTCACAAATAGTGGGCTGAATGGTTCGTACCTTCTACTGTTTACAGTTTTTCGGACCTAATAACGAAACTAAATCATCGTGAATAGATTTGGACCTTCATTTTTAAAATCCTTGCCCCAGTTACGAGCTTCTTACGGCTCCTAGTTGCCAATAAATTCCTGTTTGTTACCTTCGCTATCGTTTTCTTGTATTTTCCTTTGCGTATAAATCTCTGACGCGATCTGCTTATCTTAAGTCGCCACATTCGTTTAATTGCAAACGAGTCTACTCATAAGCGCACCAGTCTAAGCCACATAGAAAAAGTATTGGCTTATCTAATACCACACCACACCAAGTGTAGTCGCAATTTTTATTAGAGTTTAATGCAAAAAGTTGCATAACACCGCCAACAGCGCCGACTGCAATCGTAACAGTAAATAAAAATCGTTTGAAAAAAATCTGCAAATAAAAGTGCAACTCAGCAGTGATTGGCCGAAGCAACAAAGAAAAGCTTTATTGCAAGTCGAAGCGAAAATTATGTGCGCACAATTGCGCCGAAGACGTAGAATCGGCTATAACGCGACATACTATTGCAACCAGCTGGTCGGGTGTGAGCGGTAAAGAAAGTAGGTTTGCGAGTGGTGTGGTGTAGCGTGTTGGCACAGGCGCTCGAATGGCATACATTCGCTATTGCAACAGCGGCGGCGCATCGGGCGGCCAACGTCAAAGCCAGAAACCGCATGATCATGCAACAATTGCAGCAAACTGTAACCTAATAAAGTGAAAATGAAAATGCAAATGCATGGCAATGTGCAAAATAACTGTGCAATATTTCGCATTTAATTTCTTTTGCCTTTCGTTGCATGCCACCGCACGCCGCGCTTGCCTTGCCGCTGGCGATTGAGTAATCAGCGCAACTTGTAACGCATCTAGCTAGCATTGGCTGTTGGCAGCCTGTAATCAAACACTCGCCTACATACTTAAGTGTGTGTACAACTTTATTATGCGCGCTGCCACATGGCTAGCGGCTTGCAACACATGCCGCTAACACTAGTTTGTCGCGTTTTTCGCGCTTGTAGCGCATTTTTCACTTTCATTTGGCCAATGTTGAATGCTATATAACAACAACAATTATATGTAACAACAACAAAGTCGAAAAGCAACAACAACAAAAAATACAACTAATACGAAAATGCAATAAGAAATTCAAAAATGTAACAAAGTCGAAAAAGCAATAATAAAAAATTCATATATACAACAACAACAAGTTCAAAAATGCAACAACAAATTGAAAAATACAACAACTAAGATGAAAATGCAACACAAATTCAAAAATACAACAACAAAAAATCAAAAATGCAACAACAAATTCAAAAATACAACAACTAAGACGAAAATTCGACAACAAATTCAAAAATACAACAACAAAAAATTCAAAAATGAAACAAAAAATTCAAAAAGACAACAACTAAGACGAAAATGCGACAACAACAAACTCAAAAGTACAACAACAACAGATTCAAAAATGCAACAACAAATAAAAAATACAACAACTACGGCGAAAATACAACAACAAACAATAAAGCCGCTAATAAAAAAACAACAAATTCAAAAATACAGCAACATAGTCAGAATACAACAACAAAGTCAGAATACACAACAAATCTGCAAAAACAAAAATAAAGCCGCTAATAAAAAAAAACAACAAATTCAAAAATACAACAACAAAGTCTACATACAACAACAGCAAAAACACAATGCAACAACATATCCATATTCCAATAACACATTCACCGTACAACAACAACAACAACAACATTTTGCTCGTACAACTTTATTAGCCGCATTTAGTTGCTAATGTGCCTTGTGGCAACAACATTGAGACCCACTTTGTATAGCCACACTAAAAAAAAAAAAAAAACATTGTACATATGTATGTATGTATGTGTGCTATGCGCTGTTATGTAAGCGACGACTTTTTGTCGTCATGTTGCAATTTTCTTGTTTTCTGATCTTGTACGGCCAGCAACAACGCAAGCGTGCAAGCAGCAAGGCAAGCAGGCGGACACCGTTAGTCGGGCAGCCACTCGACCCAGCAACCAAGCTACCCATTTTCTATTTTTCCTACTTTCAATTGTGCCTTGCAACGGTTTGCTTTTGATTTTATTGCCTTCTCATGCATTCAACATGTGGCATGCAACTGCAACTTGCACGATCTTTCACTTTGCCGCTTTGTTGTTGTTTTCGTTTGCTTTTGTGTTCGACATTACGTGTTGCTGCAGCCAGCCGCCAGCCATGGTTTCGCTTTAATTTGAACTCGTTTCTGCAGTTGTTGTTGTTGTTATTTTTCTGGTTTTATAATCGTTGCGGAAAAGTCTGGAAAATATGTGTGGAAAACTCGTTCTACTAAATGCGGCGATTACGTGTTGGCGATCATGGCAGCTGTAAATGTGGCATAAATATGCAGCAAAAAAATTGCAATAGAAAAAAATTGCGTGTTGTTGTTGTTAGATTTATGGCGCTGCCCGTGCCGTTGCGCCTTCACGCTTGCACTTCAACTGGGCGCATTCATTTGATTTAATCAACTGCTTGGCTGCCTCAAAGCAACAACACACACGCAGAAAACTCCTTTTACAACAACAAAAACAAGCGTCAACTTGTACAATCCTGCTGTTTTGCTTCGTTTTCCTTCGGAATTATTTTTATTTATTTTTTGTGGTTGTTGTTGTTCATGCAGTTCGCATTACGTAACAGTTTGGCGTTGACTTACAGTTATTTCGGCAGCTTTTTCGCCGTTTTCTAGCAAAGTTTTTGGCTGTCATTACGTAAAAGACCTTATCCATTGACCTTTTCTGTGTATGCGCGCGGTCAAAGTGTACATTTTGCTTTGCAAGTAGAAAGAAGATGTCTGTAGAAAGGCGAGTTGTTGTTGTTTTGATATAACAAATGAAACAAAAATGTTGTGTTCATTCATTTGTATCTTTTAAACTCAAATATTTAAATTATGACAATGATTCCGTTAATTGCAATATTTTTATTTAACAAAAAGGTGGCAACTCTATTCCGCTTTTGGCTTTTTTTTGGTTCATACGTACTTTTTAAACACAAATCTTCAAGCTGTAAGAGTTATTTCTTTAAGAAAAGGGTGGCAACCCTGTAATTTTTTAGAGCTATAAAATTAATTATGCAAGTAAAAAAATATTATTTTAAGTGGTAGCCCTGTTGACGGCTGTGTACCAATTATTTCTTTAAGAAAACTGTGGCAACCCTGAAATTTTTTAGTGCTATAAAGTTAATTATACAAGTAAAAAAATATTATTTAAGTGGCAGCTCCGTTGACGGCTGTGTACTAATGTACTTTATTGTACTATACTATATACAGTCGAGTGTTAAATGAGCTTCGTTCTAGTAGCGAATCTACACTAAATTTCCTAAGCATGCCTGCTGTCTGAAAAATTAATAATTTTTATCAAGTGGCAACACTATTTAAAAATATTTTTGTATTTTGTTGTATCGAAATACCCTTTTTGTCTTATTATTTTTTTTACTATTGTTACAGTTTTTTAATAATTTTGCATACTTTGTGGTAGGTGGCAACGCTGTTTAGGCATATATATGTACATTTAATAAGTTAGTCTGTTTGTTATATCTTATTAGCAAAATTGCACTAAATTTCATAAGCGTAATGTTTGCCTGATAAAATAATAATATTTTTTGCCATGTGGCAACACTATTTTCAAATATGTTTGTCTTATATTGTACCAAAATAACTATTTTGTATTTATATTTAAATTTTTTGGTAGCATTTAATATTTTTTTCGGTAGGTGGCAACGCTATTTAGGTCTATACATACATACTCAAAAGTGCTTCCGTAAAATCTTTATAAAATAACTTCTTAGTTGTATATTATTAATATTTTGATATCATTTTTATTTGCTTGATAGATGGCAACCCTATACGCAAAATGTCTAAGAAATTTCTTACCTTGTAGTAAAAAAAATAAATTTTTGTTTTAGTTTGAAGTTTTTAATTTAGAAAATTAAATTATTAATTTAAACTTTTAGTTTGTGTTGCAACACCAGCATTTCATTTTTGCCAATATCCAAAGCTGGTTTTACAACAACGGAATTTTCCCGGATTTTATCTAGCTAAAGGTTGTTATTTTGAGGTTCTAACCCTAGTAGGATCTAACCTTGTTATTGTTGTTGTAGCGGCAGAATTCTGCCGAGTTGAGAGTCCTTGACCGGAAAAAAAGATCTGAGTTCGTTCCGTTTACGTAGATCCGCGTGTCGTGGGAACGGATCTAACTCTGCCAAGAAAGGTCCAAGTGGAACTATTCTCAAGGACTGTTTATTTTTCCAACACATTTTCCGCAGTTGATTGTTGGTAGGTCTTACTAATGTCCAAATTGATTCCTCAATTTTTCAATAGTAGGCTTAGTACTCAATACGATTTTGTTGCCAGTGTTTTTTTAAGTTAAGTGAAAAGACATCCTCTAAAATCATAAAGTTTGTATTTGTAGTTGAGTCAAGAAAGCTTGGCTCAGCTTGCTGTTTAGGCACGTACGCTCTTTCACCGCATATTTTCGTAAAAAGTTCAGAAGCTGAAGAAAGTTAGTAAAAATAATGGTTTAGAATAGTTATCCTTTATTATAGTCGCAAATTTTCACAAAGGTTCCCAATAAACATCACGTGGTATCACGTGGACCCTGTGTGCTCACTATCGATACCTCGTCCAGTGTATCAAACCGTGGGGATCCAACATGCTTACAGCGTAGTCTTAGCAATGCGGAACAAGTGAGAGAAGAGTGCAGGATAGGTGAGATGCTCCATTGTTTCCCTTGTGCCTTGCTGTAAACATTTTCTGCAGTCTTCTCGATCAGCTATACGTACATATATTATATTAAGAAAGAAGTGGTTACCTTCTTGCTGTTATTTTAAACGGCTAAAGCTTTAGATTTCGAAAGTTTTCTCATCGTTCAAATCAAAGCATCTCATGGAACTCTAACTCCATTTATACGTATGACTCGTTCTCGTCATTCGTCTCTTTGCCCCTTTCTATCTGTGGTTGTCTCTTTCTTTCCCATTTTTTTTGTTTGTCCTCTCTATCTTTATCTCACCACTTAACATGACCATAATATGTGACCTGGTCTACGAAAAGGGAGCTAACGTGCGAAAACTAACTGGGAAACAGCTGTTAAAAATAAACAACTCGTTTCGTCAGTTTCTCGTGAAAATTGATTTTTTGACACCTAAGCCTCCTTTCCGTAGACCAGGTCACATATATTGAGTTTTAGTTTAAATTTCGTGAAACTGACAGGATTTAATGAGAATTCCATGCAGAGGCCGCTTTATTTGATTAATTTTCTTTATTGGCTTTTTAATATTTGATGTCTTCCTTGCTTATATTCTCTTGTCTTCTAGAACTTGATTTTCGTTTATTATTTCTAGTATTCAGTTTCAAACCTCTCTTTTATGGACCCTCAACCGTGAGTTCAGTCTATTTTCCTGAAAAATCAATACAAGCACCGCCACCACTGAAGTCTACTTCGAGCTCGCGCTTAAGCGAAAGTATTTTTCAGCACCAAATATTTTTTTCAATATATATTGGATAAATCTTCATTAAAATTTTAATTGAAAATTTGATTGGCAGCTCAAAAAATATTTTACAGCTGGCATATCGCAAGCTACGAGTATTTACATTAATGGGCGGCTCACGGCCTACGCCAGCCATAAGCTAAGACCAAAAACCAAAAGCAACAACATACAGCATGAAAATTCGTTACGTTTGCAACTCATCAATTTACCGTTGCACAATCGAAATTCGCGTTCAAATTGCAAATTTTACCCGCTGATGACGACGAGTGCAATCGACACCGAAAAAGGGAAGAAAAACCGAAAAATAAAACGAAGGCAGTGGTAACACAGCTGGTGGTGGCGCGCATACAGGTTTTCTTTTCATTTGTTTTTGTTGTTTTTTTCCTACAACAATGTAACGCTTTTCAAGCTATTTTCCCTGCCGTCGCCCAGCGGCCACATTTTCCGCGGCCATGCAACGCTTCGTTCGTGCAAAGCGCATTCGCTTCCTTGTATGACATAATCAACTCGAAATGGCAGTAACTCTAGTGATTGTGCAGCTGGCGTCGGCTGCGCTGCATGTCGGAGGAAACGGTGAAAGGTGGAGCATAGTGCGCTTTGAAGTGCATTCAGTGATGACGTCCGCTAAAGCGCCGACAAGCGTCTAGAGTGGGGAGCTGTGCAGCTGCCGCCGACCGACAAACGATCGAGCCCATTTCCTGCCGCACAACGGAGTCGAGGCTTGATCACATCACATGGCCATTCACTACCGCAAAATATGTACAAACATTTGTATGTCTTTCAGTCAGCCAACGCTCATTCACGAGCAACTTGTTTTGCCTACATCGCCCAACTGGTCATGGCTCTGCCCCCTCCCATGTGCTCGCTATGCGCTTTTTATCATCCTAATGCCATCGTTTTCACTTTCAAACTTGCGCACAAAATCGTGTCGGCGCCAAATGTTCGAGTGCGAAGTGCAGCAAAGCCAAACAAAGCACGAAGCGCATAGCAAGAAAAAACAAACGTGAAGTAAATGACACAAAAAAGGAAGACCGAACCATATACCAATGTGAGAGACTGAACGTCTTGGCGTTAACTGATTTATGTATTAGGCACGTCCTACGAACTCGTTGGGTCTTTGTGAAGCGATTGCTAATGCGCGGCGTAGAAAGATCCGAATAACGGTCGTCGTTGCAATATGCCTGTGTGGTCGCAAGGAAGAAGTTCGTTTGGTAATACCTAGTTCATTTGCAGGGTCAGAAAATGCCACCCGTTCAATGGCAATTAACCCAGTTTGACTTAATGGTCAGCTCCATTGTGTATTATTTTTTGTAGCGCGCGCTACGTCTTTTGCGTGGGTTGAGTGCATTAAGGAAGTGCGCAATGGGGTTACCGAAAGTGAAGGTGGTTTGCGCTTTGCTGCTTTGAACTTTGTAAAGACTTAGGCGGCTGGAAACTGTTGTACTTTGTCAGCGCTTGGGTAACTTGAAGACAGATAGCGAAGTCCAATTACAGGAAGTAGTGTTTTGAGCTTTTAAAAGTTAAGTTAAGAGCTACATATTATATAGCCGACTAATTGAAGCCCTAGCCTTAGTGGACTTTATATAATTAAAAGTTTAAGTAAGGTAGTTGTGGTGCTCTACGATTTTCATACGTGCTCATCTATTCCGAGTCACCCGCTTATGTGAAACCTTGCGTTAACTGTCAGAGATATTTTTCATCTAAGAGGCTAACAAACTTGTTTAGTAGTTCTTAGCATAACGATCCCTATGGCTTTATTAGCAGCAAGTTAAAGAGTAATCTCTTCTTCTAAGCTTTCTTCTTTTCTTTCTCATCCGGCATATGGTCGGCATATTGAGGTACTTGAACACTAGTCATATGGATTTAATGCGAAGCCTTTTCCTAACTGAAATATGCTTGATGTGTTGCTTTCGTTTCTCGAGGGACAGCCTTTTTGTCAAAGTTTTTTTGAATTTCGAGCCAACCCAAGTGTTGGATACTAATAGTGCGCATCTCTAACCACTGCCATCAGCGGGTGACCATAACCAGTTAGTGATTTTGGACTTTTTCTTCTTCTTTACTAGCGTAGATACGCGATTATAGCCTAGTTATCCTTTTCATTAGGGGCGTTTTCAAGGTGGCGGGTCCCAAACCCAGCGCACAACCCTGGGGAGCGATGGTTCGCCTTCTCGCTTTAGTGCGCTTTCAATCGGATGTTCTTTGGCTACCCGGTAGTCGTGAGCTGCTTGTGCCATATGTAAAAGATTCGTTTCTGGCCACTCCCAAGTGAATAGCAATCAGAGAACTTTCCTCACTTGCGTGAACTTCTACACAAGACTACATTCTACTACTTTTGGACTACTTTCCTTATAAAATAAATTACCTCTAACGTCATAGGGTCGATTTTTTAGGGATCGCAGAATTATCCGAAGCTCTCAGGAACTCAACTTAGTTCTTAGGCGTGGACGACGTTAGTTCAATTGTCTGTTGGAACCCCCCCCCAAATCGCTCCCATGAAATAATACTTTGTCCAGTGGTCACGTGGGAAAGACATGAGATGGGAGTAGGTTAGGTTTAGTTGATTAAAGGCCCGCACTCCGGCTTTCGCTGCTTTACTGAGGCCAAAAAACTCACTGGTTCTCTTAAGATCGATATGGGGTTAATTGCTCCCGAACGCACGGTTAGTGAGCTCGAGCCTAATCAAAACCTTTAAAAATCAGAATATTATTTATTCCTAGTTGAGATTACAAGGCACTTACCGGCCCATATTTCCTTTTAGCCTAACCTAACTATGATAAACATTTTCAAAAAACGTATGAAGATTCGGGTTTTGAGATTCTCTAAATGATCCTTTTTATAATTGGAGACCTTAAGCTCATCTTTATCTCAGGCCAGTCTTCCAGGGAGTTGGAATAGTAAAGAATCTTTAAATGCTCATACATCTTCAACACCCTCTTTCGCCTACAAGTTTCTTCCCAGCTAGTCTAGCACTCCTCAAACTTGCAGCACCCTTCTCTTCCGCCAGCCTTCCCTCAGCTGAGCACGGGACATGCAGTTTGGTCACGATTCGCGCATTCACGTCATCTCCATTTGTGTTGTAATGGCTCTTTCATATTATTATACACCTTTTGTTGACATTAAATTACTTCGTACAACAAAAGCAACAAACACAAGGCGCGCACACGGTTTCGGCCAAATATTGTTCAGTTTACGTAAGGTTCACATTGAACTTAACAGAAATTTTATGGCGAAAATACATTTATAAATGTATGTATGTGAGTGCACAAATGTTACCTGTTAAGCGTTGCCACTTGTTTTTTTATGTTATTTTTGCTACCTTTTGTTATGTGAATGTGATGTGTCTTGCATATTGAGCACGCGGTAATTGTTTAAACAAATGAAGTGATTAAAATAAAGTGTAAATATTTTTGTACCACAAACCCATAGCGCTTGTGTCGCACACACTCACACATACATACATACAAACAAATAAATGTACGGGTTTATGTGCCAGTTGGCAATGAAGAAGGTTTCGCAGTCTTTAATGCCTTTTCTGTTGTGATTTTATCGATAAATTTCACTTTCACCTTTTGTTGCGCCGCCGGACAGACGGACAGCCATTGAATGCGGCTGTTAATGTTGTGGCCTCTTTGACATTTCAATTGCCGTGAAAAAGCATTACAATAAAGTGAGGCAGGTAGGTAGTTCGGCAGGGTGGCGCTTGGAGGGCGCTTTCTATTTATTATTTATGTATTATTGTGGGCATTGACAAGCTTTTAGCGCGATTTGTTTTGCGCTACCACGAAATGTCGGAGCGGTTGGGTTTCGTGAGCGGAGGAAACGGAAATAATATTTTATGTGGTAGAGCGTAGGGAAATCGAGGAAAGTAACAAAAAATATGAATAAAAAACAAATTAAAAATATGCCTTTTTAATTAAAATTAATTATAATTAAAGTTTAAAAAATAATATTGTTCATTTAAATAATTAAAAATTAGCATTAAAATTAATTTTACGTAAAAATTTAATTTTTAATTTCAATTTGAATGAATATTAATTTTTATTCAAATGAATTTAATTTGAATGAAATTAAAATTTGTAATTTTTCTCACTTTTTATAGTTTTATTTAAATTAATATTTAATTTCATTAATATTAAACCGATAACTTAAATTAAAATTAGCATTAAAATTAAAAATTATTAATTGTAATTAATTTATTTTTTTATTTAGTAAATTTAAATTTTTAGTTATATTTTAGTAATAATTAATTATCATTAAATTAAAAATTATAAAATGTAATAAAAATTCTAATAATAATTTAAATTGTTAATAATTAAAATTATCACTAAAAAATAATGTTAAAAATTATCATTGAAAATAAACGTTAAAATTAAAGAGCAAAAATTAAATTAATTTTAAATTTAAGTAAAACTATATATAAAACATTGAGTACAAATTAAAGTCATAACTAAAATTATTAAATATTCATTAAAAATAACATAAAAAATTAAAACAAAATTAATAAAAATTGAATACTAATTTAAATTGTTAATAATTAAAAATTATCCTTAAAATTAATTTAAAAAATTATTCAAATTAATCTAAAAAAAATTAGTACAAATTAAACTTATAATTAAAATTAAAATTATCCTTAAAATTGTAAAAAAAATAATTAAAATTAACAGTAAAAATATTTTATTAACTTTAAATTTTAAAACTTAAATGCGCAAAAAAAATAATAATAATTTAAATATATTTTTGTTAAAAATTACATTTATTCTGAAAGAATATTGTGCTGAAAATAAAAATAACTAAAATCTACATAAGAAGTGAAATAAAAATAATAACTTTTCGAACTCGTAATAAACTTATAATAAAATAATAAATTATTTAAATAAGTTAAAATTAGTAATTAAGACTTTAAATAATTTATGACTTTTTTTAAATTAAAAGTATTTAAAAAAATAATTTCAAAATATAACTAAAAATTTAAATTTACCAAATAAAAAAATTAATTAATTATAATTCCGATCTATTAAGACTTGATAATTTTTTTTAATTAGAGATATTTAAAAAATTAATTTCAAAATATAACTGAAAATTTAAATTTACCAAATAAAAAAATAAAATACTTAATTAAATTAAAATTAGTAATTAGCACTTTAAATAATTTATGATTTTTTTAATTAAAAGTATTTAAAAAATTAATTTTAAACTACAACTACAAATTGAAATCTGCCAAATAAAAAAATAAATTACTTAAATAAATTAAAATTAGTAATTAAGACTTTAAATAATTTATGACTTTTTTTAAATTAAAAGTATTTAAAAAAATAATTTCAAAATATAACAAAAAATTTAAATTTACCAAATAAAAAAATAAATTAATTATAATTAATAATTAAGACTTGAATAATTTTTTTTAATTATTAAATATTTAAAAAATTAATTTCAAAATATAACTAAAAATTTAAATTTATCTAAATAAAAAAATTAATTAATTAAAATTAGTAATTAAAACTTTGAATAATTTATGATTTTTTTAAATTGAAAGTATTTAAAAAATTAATTTCAAAATATAACTAAAAAATTAAATTTACAAATAAAAAAATAAATTAATTAAAATTAGTAATTAACACTTTAAATAATTTATTATTTTTTTTAATTAAAGGTATTTAAAAAATTAATTTTAAACTACAACTACAAATTTAAATCTGCCAAATAAAAAAATAAATTAATTAAAATTAGTAATTAAGACTTTAAATAATTTATTATTTTTTTTAATTAAATAATTTAAAAAATTAAGTTTCCAACTACAACTAAAAATTTAAATTTATTAAAAAAAAGTAAATTAATTAATTAAAATTAGTAATTAAGACTTTAAATAATTTACGATTTTTTTGATTAAAAATATTTGAAAAAATTAATTTCAAACTACAACTAATTTGAGTAACTAACTTACTTTCTCTGCCCTACCATACGCCTAACTTCAAATTTTTATCACTCCAGTTAAAAAACTAAAAAACAACAACAAAAGCAGCACGCAACACATAAAAGCTCATCCAATTGTCGAATTTATAAATATTTATTCACGCACTTCAACGGCTCGGCACAATGAAGAAAGCCTTTTTATGGCGCATAATTACGGCTCATTGGTGTGCGTGTGTGTCATCATGGCCCATATGTACCACACATATGTATGTGTGTGGTATGGCCAGCAGCTGTGCAAGCAGCCCAATCGAGAGTGCAAGCGTGCAATAATATTACTTACTTCCAATAAAAGTGCGGTTATTGAACTTTACTTTTGACATTTACTCAACTGCCACACCGATAACAACGTTCGCGTGTTTGTATGTGTGAGTGTGAATGCTTTTGTATGGCTTGTGCCTTTCTTTCCCAACGCCATTGTTGCTTGCGGGTGTAATTGTTGCAATTGTTGCGTTGTCACGATGCCACGAATTTGGGTGAAAGATATAAAATTAATTTATTGCTTTTTAAATGCTTGCTTTGTTAGTGTTTTTGTTGTACATACAAGTATGTAGTTATATGTTTGCGTGGACGTGTAGTCGCACATTTTGACAGTATTGTTTACTTTTGCGTAATTTGTATGTACAATTGTTGTAAAGAAATTTCTAATAATTATTGCTGAAAAGCATTACATTTCGGGCGTGTAGAGTTGCCACCCGGTCGTAAAATGTGGGAGATAAAAATTTGCAATAGTTAAAAACATATTTCTTTTTTTGATACGACGATTTAAATGACAACCGACGCAAAAAAGTGTCTTTGGTGTGTAACCACAACTCTATAAATCGCGGGTTCGAAACACACAAAAGTCAGATACCCAACTTATTTAGGCGTACTTTTTAAGTAATAATTACGTATTTGTTTTTCGCAAAATTTTTGCCAGGTGACTGACGGCTTTTAGAACTATTTTAGAAGAGAAGACCCTGTCATGACATGGGAAAAGTCAATTCTCAAAACATTTTGAAACATAACTGCAAATAATAACGGTTACTCCTTTGCCTGTTGGCATTACTGCAATGAAGAAATCTTTTCGAAAAATCGCTCCTAAATGACAATCAGGCTGTAGCATCCTTGAACTGAAAGCTCAGTGAAACTTTTTACATTACTCAGTAGTAACGGCTGAGCAGTCTATCAGATTGTAACCAAGTGCACCTTATCTGGGTGCTCGGTTCCAAAGGTATCGCCGCGCTGCAGCATCCACTAACATGGTAGGACCCGAACTTCTTATTGGGGTTAGTTACCATAAAGGAGCTGCTCCGCAAAGAGGAAGGGGTGGGCAAGGAACGGTATTAGCAAGAACGCCAAAGCATGCGTCATACCAAGTTGCTAATGGGTGGTTACAACCTTAAAAGGTTTAAATATGTAAAGAACCTTCCAAGGGACGAACTCAGGCTACTTGTCGCCTTCAACACTGGCCATTGTAAGCTCAAGAAGCACTTATAACTATAAGCGGCCGAGCTTCTTGTGCAAATTTCCGGTTCTGCGACATGGAGCCTGAAACTTCAAAACACCTGCTAATTGACTGCACAGCAGTCTGTAGGTGTAGGATAAATGCCTTTGGATTTATGTTTTTAAAGAGGGATCACATTGCCTCAGTAGCACCTAGCAGTATATTGGAATTTATCAATATGTGGCGACTAAGTGTGTCGTTGGGACTTAGGAGAGGGCATAATAGACCTTTATTTATCTAATCTAATCTAATCTTTCCAAAAAATCGGACTTCCCTGAAACTCCTCGAAACGGTCCTAAAATTCATCGTTTCATTTACAAGTTCAACTTCTCTTACTTTGCACTTAATCATGATGTAACATGAATCTCAGTTAATACTAAAGTCAGTTTAATGATCAAGATATCCCATGCCGACTTTTTGTCAACAGGTAATCCCTTGCTTATCTGCACCTGGTTTATAACTAACTCCTCTTTTCCAATTTGACTTGAGACCAGCTTCGGCCAAAAAACTCTTTGTTTCGACTTCTTTCCGTCGATATAACGATGACATAAATATGTTATGAACAAATTATATATTCACTTTATCAAAAGACATGAAATTAAGGATTACTCAAAAAGTCCATAGTTACAAAGTGTTAATACCAGAGAACGTACACAAAATTCAGTATTCTTGTGATTACATCAAAAATAACGCTCTGTTTTATACACGATCGAATCTTTTCAAATGTTGTATATGATCAAAATTTTATGAAAAGAATATCGTTAGTTTTCATAACTTTTTTTGCGAAACTAAAAAATCACTTATTGCTTTTAAAATGACCTTCATATAAATCATAGGTATACACGTCAATTATCGTATGTTAATGTTTACTACTTGTAGCCATACAAAATATTTTAAGATAAGAGCTATGACGTGTTCCCAGAGTCAGAAATATAAGATTTTTCGAAACGATGTTGTAGAGCTTTCAGAGTACACATGTACACATACAGTTCATAGAATATAAACGGCAAAACGAAAAGAAGTAGGCGTCTGAGAGCTTTACAAAGTATGATTTGCTTTATTGTTTCCGTATGGAAACGTTAGTTTTCAAAAAACGACAGCTGATTCTCGAGTTCTATGCTAAATGCTATTGACGTCTCAACAAATTAGGTAAGAAAACAGTGCTTACAGTCCCGGAAACATATGTATGTCACTAGACTACTTTAAAAAACACGGTATTATAAATGATAATTTGGGAGCAGTAGGAGTAGCTGGAGTGCTAGTTTCTATGTAAATTCTCTACAGTGGAAAAATGCGCATAGTCCAGTCATTTAAGCTTAAATTAGGTAAGAATCTCGGAATTCTCTTAGTATAATGACTAGCACCAATAAGTGAGTTCTATCCAACAACCTTTTCTACCTGTTACGGATTTGAAAGTCTTTCTCTCTCTCTCTATCACACATACAATTTGTAAACTTAGTGGATAAGACAAACTTCGAGTTTCCACGTCATATTTCTTTGAAAAAATGTTCGAATAATTAATTGAGTGCTTTTTTGGGGTCGGAGTGGAAGTGTCTTATGTTTTTAGCTTTACTTGTGATCTTGACAAATCTGTGAGCTTTAATGTTTTTTTTTTTCTAAAACAAAATCAGCTGAGGCAATGTGTATTTAATACAAATTGAATATACATACAAAAATCAGTTAAATTACAACACATTACAACAACAATTCATTATAATTACAACAATTCATCATAATTACAACAATATACTTTTTATTTGCATAACACTTCTTCATGCCATTTTTGGTTTTGTTCTTGTAATTTTACTTTTTTTTACAAAAACTTGTGAAAATTTGTATCTAACTTTGATTTCGGGTTATAAAATGGTTATATGTGTACTTATAAGTGTATATAAGTGTATATATGTACATATACATATATTTGTCGATTTTTTATACATACATATGTACTCATATATCTGGAAATATAAATATATACATAAGTATATATGAATGTGGTCTAGCGGTATGTGCTTGTTGTTATTATTGTCTTGCAAGCTACAATTTTCCTTTCAATCGCGCATAGACAGTGAAAAAGTGCAACAACAAAAATAACAGTAAATACTGGACAACAACAACTGTTGCCGCAAACAACATTGCATTCTTCCACGTAATGTTGCACACATTTTTAGCGTGTATTTGCTGTTGTTGTTGGCTGTTTGCAATGCTTTGCTGTTTGATTGCAATTGCTTGCCTGCGATTTGTTGTTGTTGTTGGTTTGGCATGCGGTTTGACTACGTCGTCTATGACTTCTTCTGCAACTAGCGTGTTTTTGTTGTTGTTTGTATTTTTCTTTGTCAGCGTTGTTGTTTGTTTTTTTGTTTGCAATAGTTGTTTTTGCTGCTGCTGCTTGTCACTTTTCTAGGTTTCCTGGCTGGTGTTGATTGGCTTTTACTATAGCTTAAAGCGCTTGTTGTTGTTGCTTTGCTATTTTCATTTTGTTTGTTGTTGATGTTGTAATGCTTTTATGTCTTTTGGCGTCAGTGGGTAAATGTTACGCAATTTTCTCGTTTTTACTTTTGCCAATTTTTTTTGCTTCGTTCGTTTATCTTCGCCATTTGAAGTTTGATTTGAAGTCATGTTTGTCATTGTATTTATTGTTGTTGTACTCTTTTTTACTGCCAACAATTATACTTTTATGTCTTTGTTATTCTCATGTGATTGTTGTATAATAAAATTGTTGTAATTTACGGTATTTTCTCATTTTTTGTTGAGAACTATCAATTGCTGGCAAAGAAAAAGTTGGGCTTGGTTCAAATAATTTGATGAGTTTTCATATAAAATACCAAAAATGTACATATATCAAATGTAATATGCATACATATATACAACTTAACTAATCTTAACTGTTCAAAAACTGTTTAAAACTCCACTCTTCATTTAAGGGCCTATGCCCTAGCTTTGCTCTTATGGAAACCATTTGATCTTTGATCAAAGCTTCGTAAAATAGTTGAAATTGCATGCAAAATGTGGAAGACCCTCAGTTTCGGAATGAATTTAGTACCTTATTGTTTTCAGAGCTTCTATAATAGATTTAGTATATAAGCAAAAAACCCTCTTACAAACTGTCCTTATCAAATTTCAAAGGATATACATACATATACTCAAAAGCCCGTGTCTTCTATATAAAATTCTTTCGATCAAATCATCTGAAATCATCTGACGAGGAGATCCCTCTAGCTTTCGAAGCTCAGAAACCATATTTTTCTTCGAGGTGTTTGCTCAGTGAATCGAGTTTCATTTTCATAAACCTTGTAACGCACCTAGAACGAACCAAATTGACCCATCGTAAGTGTATTATCGAATTTTAAAGAACATATACTCAAGCTTTTTAACCCATCTTGCGATCAAATCATCTGATGATGAACTTTGGAGCTCAAATACCATATTTAGCTTCGAGGTTTATTAATCAGTGAATCCTTGTTCGAGGAAATAGCTTGGTATTTGTAGCCTAGCTCTTGCAAAATCGTTATGTCTTAAGATCGTTTCAATAATTATAATAATCTGTCTACCTAATTAACCCTTTAATACTACTCGAAAACAGACTTTGTTCCTTAGATTCAAGACACATGTCACTCTCAAAAATAATTACATTTTAATGAGATATATGATAGTAGATAGTTGTGACTTTTAAAACTGGAAGGACACCTGTCTATTTGGCGAAACATCATTTAAGCGATGGGTTGCTTTGATTGCTGCGCCTAAAACTATACTACTATCAATGAAAAAATGCTATATATTGTCTTTTTATATTACTGTTTTGTTTTAAATAGAAATTAATTAAATTTATTGTAATGATAATATGCAAATATCATACGTTGCTAATTGCATTAACCGCAATTACCGTTAATCTAATAATTTCGCAGTTGCACCAATGCGCTTTTGTGTAAAACACATTAAATTTTATTATTTTTGGCATAAAAATATCAAATCGACCTACAATTACAATAAATGCGATAAACTGCAAAATTTCGATCATTAGGGCGGTTATAAAAAATTTAATAATTGAAATAAAAGAAAATAAAAAACGAAAATCTTTTGCAGTTTCACACTCTCAAGGAAATACTAAAGTGAAATGCAATTAATGGCAACTTGAGAAACTAGGGTGGTTATTAAAACTGCTGAAAATTAAAATTAATAATATTCCAAAAATTATAAAAATTTAAGGCAATGAATTTCAAGTGTCAGCAACTCAATTGGAAAAAACAGAAATATGTTTAACTGCAAATTTAAACATTAGGGTGGTACCGAAAATTTTGCAAAATTAAAATTAATAATTTCATAGTGTAACCAACTCTAAAGAAAAAAATTAAAATGCGATAAATGCTAAAAGTAGATATTAGGGTTGTCCTATAAAAATTAAAAGTTCAAATTAATTATAATAAATTAAATTTTCTTCATTAGGGTGGTTCAAAAAATTTACAAATTTAAATTAATAATTTTTTAGTGTCATCAATTCTTTAGGAAATGAAACTAAAATGTGTTAAAAGGCAAATTTAAAAATTAAAAGAAAAATTAAAAGATTAAATTGAATGATTTTCAAGTGTCACAACTTAATAGGCAAGAAACTAAAATACGTTAAATGGCAAAGTTAAACATTCTTCTTCTTCTTAATTGGCGTAGACACCGCTTACGCGATTATAGCCGAGTTAAACATTAGGGTTGCAGAAAAAAAAATAAATGACGTTAATAATTTTCTAGTGCCACCAACTTAATAGGCAACGAAAGTAAAGTGTTAAACGACAAATTCAAGCACTAGGATTATTCTGAAAAAGTTTTAGTTCATATTAACGATTTTTTTCATTAGGGTGGTTCCAAAAAAAATTAAAAATTTTCTATTGTCATCAATTGAGCATGAAACGAAATTAAAATCTGTTAAATAGCAATTTTAAGCATTAGGGTGGTACCAAAAATTATTTAAGAATTAAACTTAATAGTTTTCTAGTGTCACCAACTCAATAGGAAACGAAACTAAATTTCTTAAACGTCAAAATTAAATATTAGGATTGTACTGAAAAAGTTTCAATTCATATTAACGAGTTTTTTAATAAGTTTTTTCCAAAAATTTTTAAAAAATTTAATTTGATGATTTTTTCGTGTCACTAACTCAACGAAAAACGAAACTGAAATGTGTTATACGGCAAAGTTAAACGTTAAGGGTGTTCTAAAGTAATGTGAAAACACAAATCTATCTTCTCTCTAATACTCTCAATAGCGTATTTAGTAGGCCACAGAGAAAAGCTATAAGTTTTGTTGCCAATTATAGAAACTCTAGACTGTATGCCGATGAGTTCAAATACTTAATTATTTTTTTAATTTATACTTGCAATCATTTGATCGTCACTTTCTAATGTAAATTTTTAAGTCTTATCCTGTTGTCCAAAATGTGTTTCGCACATTTAAATGCCACCCTAATATACAATAATTTTATCATCACTTACTAATTTAAATTTATTAAGATTTTTTTTGAAAATTTTTTTCTTATATTAAGGTACCACCCTAATAAACTTACAATCTCACGCTCCTAAGTGCTCCATATCAAGAGCGTCACAAATTTTAGTGTACAAAATTGATGCAATAATTTTTCACCAGCAATATGTTGTCGGTAAGGTGGGGTAAAGTGCGCGCAAAAAGTATGCCGGCGGTCAGTGGACTATTTTCCGGTACAATTACCGCGTTAGTGTTTGCCATTTATAATTGAACAAACGCGAATGTCGATGTGTGCGCTTATATGAAATGTAATAGCAACAACAATGCAGGAAAAAATAGTAAATAAAATGGAAATAACAAACAAATTGTTTTAATAATAGACAATGGCAACAACAATGGCATTAGTAATGACAGTAAAGATAATGCGAAAAAATTTGTAATTGTGTGTGTGAGTTTATGTACATAGCTGGGTAAGTGCGCTGTACAACAATGACAACGGTAATCGCATTCAAACAACTTTCACTTTACTTTGCGCATGAATACATTCAACAACAACAAGACTAGAGCGCCACTGCAAAAAAGTACCAAGTGCTGCCGCGCGCCCCAGCAATTGCTGTGCTTGTTTTTGCAATGGATAACATCATCGCTCTGGCTTTAAGGCATAATGTGGTTCGCTTGTCGTTGGTTACTTTGTTCTCTGCCGATTTTGCACTCTCCTAACGGCATATCAGCAATGTCGCTCGTTGGCAACAATGTCACAGGCGGCGCAGCGCACCCAAAAATGTTTGTTGCGGCGCGCCGTGCGTACTTCTGCGCGCTTGCCATGCATGCACCTACACGTACACTCACTCACATGTACATATGTATGTACACTCTGTTTAATATTTTCTTTCATCCATTTTTGGCGCTTGCAGCCGCGCTGCCAATTTTTTGCTTTTCCCGCCATCACACCTAATGCTGCGCGCACACCCACAGCAATTACTTGCTGTTGTACATTTGGACAGTTATGTTGTTTGCTTACTTGTTTAATTTTTTTTGCAGCGTTGCCAAACTGCGGCTTATTTCACGGTTAGTGTAGCTTATCTTATGACAGGCATCACGCTTAACACGTGAGAACTGAAAACTTATAACGGATCAGCTTAAAGTAGATGCATAATCCGTAGCAGTTTACTTAGTTATACTAGGTAATTTGAGGTTAGGTTCGTAGCAATGCCTTAAAAAAGTGACAAGTATCCAAATCTTAGCTTCATTTGCGCACTAATTTTGTATATTAGTACTCTAATAACGAAAAGTCTCGCAGGTTTCAAAAATCAGCTCGACAGATTGCTACTCAAACTTCTAGTCTCCTGAAATTATAAAAATTTCTATGAAATGTATGCTTTATTTTTACTCAATACTGTTTGTATTTGCGGAAAATATTTCAGTGATAAAAATAGTCGACAATACTGAATTTCAGCGTGATAACTTTATAACTGTAGAAATTAGAACATAAAAATACAAAATCTTATAGGGCAGGTATGCTTATTTGTAATTCAATCAACTTCATTTTTGGAGACAGTAATGAAGAGATCAAAAGCGTCGACAGTTCGTAATTTCAATTAGAAAGATATACATACATACATAAATATGTACAATGTACATACATATATAATAATAATAGTTACTCTAAAATTTTAGCAAATCCCACTTATTCCCGAAGGTACATACATATGTATGTATGCAAATAATCCAACATTAGTTCAACGGTTACTTATTTAAGCTTGTTAAGAGCTATCACAAATATGTAAACTAGTATGGGAAGTTTCCTTTATTTTTTGCCAATCCCGGTTACTTTCGGAGAGAACATTTCCGTGACAAAAATAGTCGATAATATTGAGTTTCAGCTCGACATACATATACTTATCTTCGCTCGATAGCTCTTACAATTATGTAAACTAGTATGGAACGTTTCCTTCATTTTGTGTCGATCTCAGTTATTTTCGGAGAGCATATTTCCGTGTTAAAAATAGTCGACAATAATGAATTTCAGGTTGATAATTTCACATTTGTAGAAATCTGAACATAAAATAACGAATTTTTATATGGGAGGTAGACTTAATTTTTTCCTAAGCTTCCTGATGTTTGGAGACAGTAATGCAGAGAACAAAAGCGTCGACAGTTCCGCAGATAAATACAAAAGCTATACATTTACATACATACATAAGCAACACAATCAATATTATAAGAAAAGTAGTACTGGAAGTATACTTTATTTTTGACAAAGGTTGTTATTTTTGTAGATCTTTTTTATTAATAACCAAAGCCGAAAGTATGAAATTTAAGAGTACATTTTTGTGATGTAGATTCACAAAAATTTTATAATTATTAGGGAGGTACACTCAATGAAAATAATACATAAAGAAAGTTCAAAGCTCATAATATTCAACATTACTGAGTATTACTATAAACGTCTCATATATTTAAAAGCTAACTTATAAAAAATTAAATCATTATATGGGAAGTATATCCAATTCTGGCTTGAATCCCTTAATTTTTACTGACAATATTTTAATGCTAAAACTACTCGACAGATTTAAATCTCAAGTGAATATTAGCGCTTTAGGTCATGGAAATTATATTGTTTGGCTTGTTCGACCTCAGCCAACGCAGTTGTAGTATTTTGAGATCACAGAATTCTTATTACGCATAATTATCTCGAGTAATGATACTTTTCATTAGGGGTGTTTGTTTATGTGGCGGGACCCAAACCCTACGCACAACCATGGGGAGGGATGTTTCACCTACTCCCTTTAGCTGGCCTTCAAAGAGATGTTTTTTGGCTACCCAGAGAATACTTGGTCTAAGACCGGAAGTCGTGAGCTGCTTGAGGCATATGTAGGACTGCATAGGCAATTGAGATGTCCGAATGGATGAAAACACTCCAGCTTTGAAAGTATTCGACGCAGCCCCCACCAGGGAAGCAGAGGAAGAGTATAAATAAATGTAAAATAGTCCAAAAGTTCACGCATGTCAGAAGTAGTCCTTGGAACTTAAGTATATTCTTCCCAACTCACAATTTGTACCATTAGCCTCGAAATAGCGGCTCAATGTGCTTTTGAAAACGTATGAGGCCTCTAACTGGCTTACCTACAGCGTATTTGTTGTATGATTTGCTGTCTGCCCAGCCTCCTATTCCCTCAACGGAAATCGCATTTGTTTTCCTTTCACTTGGCCATTGGCATATGCCAGACTTCCGCAGCCGAAAATGCAGCCGCAAACGAAAACAAAGCAAACCTACGCATGCGCGCACACACGAAATGCAACACTGTCATAAACACCATTGGTGGTGGCTGCTGCGCCAATTTCTTCCTTAATTTATTTTGCTTGGCTGATTGTCGCGCTTTAGCAGCTTCCCCACCTCATTTTCGCCGCAGTCATTTTCATTTTCCCACAAATAAAACCGCGACGCCTAAAGGAAATTATGTAATTCGTTGCGCTTTATCGTTCACAGCCGATGTGGTTTGACAGCTGTTACCGTTAGTTAGGCAGTCGTGTGCGCATGCTTGCACAGGAAACAGGAAGCAGCTGGCTCTTGTTAGCGCGACTTGAAAGAGTTTAGAGTTCGCCTGGCAGCGAAGACCAAAGGTGTTGGCGGAGTCAGCCTGCGGCTTGTTGTCGTTATCTATTTGCATAGCGTATGTCGCGACATGCGCTTCATTATTTTTTAGAGATTTAAGTTGGCGTAAACGTCACTCACACCCGCAGGCGCGCAGGCGGGAAATGTCAAAATGCGCAGACATTTTTTGAATATTTCTTTTTTCACAATTTCAAGCTAATGGAATTAATTAGCGTTATTTTTAAAACACATGGGATACTGTGTGACATAACGGCATAGCAGAAATGCATTTGACATTTGCGTGGCTGTCACTTTTTGTACCGTTATGGTAATATGTCAAAGCAGGCAGTGTTGACCGCTTGTCAGCTGTCAAAAATGTCTTTAAATTGGTTTTCGTTAAATGCGAAATCACACAATTTCCGTCAGAAATTATAACGGTCAGAGTTTGGTCCATTTAAATAGAGAAACAATAGTTTTTGTTATTTAAGCATAACTAGGTTGGAAAATAAGAGAAGAAAATTGAAACGCAGGGCGGCTAATCACTTTTCTGTGTCAGTAAGGTGCCCGACTATTTTGCTAGTACTGGACCTTGTAAGTTTTTCCAGCTTACGAGTTTTTCCAAAACTCAAAACATTTTTTATATCCTGAAAAGGATACATTAATTTTGCCGGGAAGCTTGTAACACCCAGAAGGAAAGGTGGAGACCCTATAAAATATATACATATGTAGCTTGCCTTTTATATTTCGGCATTCGAGCACAAAACAAATTGTAATCACCAAAAATCGCTTAATTGTTTTTCTCCATTAAGATCTATATGCCCTGCATGCCAGAGCTATACGGAGGATGACTCATCAAATCTATGTTTTGGGTGCTCAAAAATGCAGTGCATGTACATAAATGATGACCACGATGAGCTGAGTCGATTTGGTCTTGCCCGTCTGTCTATATATACAAGTTGGGTTCCAAAGTAAACAGGACTTTCTGAATCTAGCGACCCCTTCCATCAATATTTCGACTAGCGCGTTAGAATCTGCGATCTTTATCTTTATTGTCCAGTGAGAATTTCATGACATTTCATTTATTGGAAGTGAAGTTATTGCGTTTTAGGTGTCATTATGTTTGTGTTATCGGTGCGAAAATGAGCTTCGAACAAAGAGCCAACATAAATTTTTTTTTTTAAATTGGTAAAACTTTTGACGAAACGTTTCAATTGATGAAACAAGTTTATGGCGATGATTGCCTATCCCGTAGCAGAGCGCATGAGTGGTTTCATAAACTGTGCGGGAATTCATCAAAAATCAGCCGAAATCATCATTGAAATTCATGGAAATGGAATTGAACATCTCCAAAACATCGATTTATCGCATTTTGATTGAACATTTCGACATACGAAAGGTGTGCGCACAGTTTGTTCCGCACAAATTGACTGGCGACCAAAAATTGCTCAGAATCCAACATTCGAAGGACGATTATTTGTCAAAAAATCACATTTTAACCATTAAGGACTCCCCGTATTCACTTGATATGGCACCGTGCGACTTCTTCCTTTTCAGAAAAATGCATTTGCCCATGAAAGGAAACCGTTATGCATACGTAGAGGCCATTCAAAAGGCTTGTTCCGGCATACTGGCCAACGAGCTGAAACACTCGTTCGACATGCTTTTGGACCGTGCAAAAAGCTGTATTGCAGCAGAACGAGACTATTTTGAATAAAATAAATAGATTTTGCCGAAAACACCATTTGTTTTGTTTTTTTTTTTTTTAAAGTCCTGTTTACTTTGGAACACACTTTGTATGCGAACTGTGCTTCTTTCTTTATTGGCGTAGACATCGTTTCGTTGTTTAGCGCTACTTGGAGATCCCAAGTGTACTTCTCCACCTGGTCTTTCCAAAGGACTGAAGGTCTTCCTCTACCTTTGCTTCCCTTGGCGAGTACTATGTCGAATATTTTTTAGAGCTGAGATGTTTTCATTCATTTGAACGATATGACCTAGCTAGCGTAGCCGCTGTCCCTTAATTAGCTGAACTATGTCATTGTCATCGTTCCGTCGACTGCGATATTCGCCGTTATCAGTGCGTAAAGGACCATAAATCTTCCGCAGAACCTTTCTCTGGGAAGGTCGTAAAGTCGACTCATCAGATGTTGTCATCGCCCATGCCTCTGCACCATATAGCAGTCTTTGTTCGTCAAGAGAGGTCTTTACTTCTCAATTGCCTACTCAGTCCGTAGTAGGCAATGTTGGCAAGAGTTATCCTGCCTTAGATTTCGTAGCTGACGTTGTTGATGGCGTTACTGTTGGTTCCAAGATAGACGAAATTATTTAAGATTTCGAAGATACGACTGCCAACAGTGATGTGGGAGGCAAGCCGCAAATGCAACGACTGTTTCTACGATGACAGGAGATAATTCGTCTTGTTCACTACGGTTCTTTGTCCAACCTGGAGGTAGCAGCGCTAAGACCGCGGTTGTTATGGCCAATGATATCGATGTCATCGGCCTACGCGAACTAGTTGCTCAAATTTTGTGTTATTAATCTGCAATTTTGTACATATTCTTTTCCCTCAAAGAAGCTGTTCATTTGTCGGAACCGCCGATATCGGCCCACTATAGCATTTAGCTGCCATACAAACTGAAATATCGTAATCAAGTGCTTGAGAAATTTGACGTTGATTGTTGTCTAAGGCAATAGTGTAATCTCCGAACAAATTGTTGGTATTAAAGCATCGGCTACACCAAAGCCGCGTTTTCTCTTGTTGTTTTTTTTTTTTTTCAAAAATGAAACGAATATGTTTTCCATAATTAAAACGGATGTTAATATTTGTAAATAAATTTACTTAATATATAAATATTACATTGCCATTGGTAGCATGTCAGGCCACGTGCCACAGGTCACATTAATTGTTATGCCACCCCTGGTGATATGCACCATTTTTAAATGCAAACAAGGATTGCAGTATTGGCGCAGAAGCCTACAAGCATACACGCACATACAAAATATTTGTGGTTATAATCATATACGTATGTATATATACTTATATACATATATAGCGTACATATTTCCTACACTGCACCGAGGCGTATAGTGCGCGCCGACGTTTAGGTGCTGTTGTCCTAACATCCGACCGCACTACGAGCAATGTGGCCCTGAGTCAGTGTATTGGACCTTTGTCCTTCGCCAAACCAAATGCAATATATGCTAACGGTATACATTTGTATACGAGCATATGCATGTTTGTGCACTTAATTACACTCATCTGTATATATATTTAGTATATAAGACACAAAACATTCTATGTATTTAACATACATTCTTGTACATATTTTCTACTGCAACTGTATTAGATCTATGTACTAGCTCGAACTTCTGTTTGCATTTCTGCAAGCTGCAAATGCAGCGTGACTCTGTGCAGCAGAAGAACAAAACAAAAACAAATACTTTGTAAAACCAATTTTTTAAAATCTGTTTATTTAAAAAAAATTAATTCACAAAATTTTATTTTAAATCTGAAGAAAAAATGTGTGATATAGCTATTTTTGTCATTTTAGTGAGTGTTGGTGGTTTGATGCCTAAACCTCTGGAATACAGAGGTTTTAAGGTATTTTTACTGTCATTTTCGGTTTAAGCAACTCAAAATTAGCAAGAGACAGCCTCTAACATCTCGGTCATAAAATTACTAATCTTGTAATTTTTTGGGTTTGCTTGAAGTTTTTTTGAACATTTCAAATTTTTAGTAAATATTTCTTTTGTGAAAGTAGTTTTTATAAAATTTTTTAATTTTTTTTAACTTTTAAAACTTGAATAATTATTATATAACATTTATATTTATAAAAAAAATTCTCAAATTTTTACACAAATATTTTCTGAAAACTAAAAAAATTACAAAACTATTTTCACAAATTTTAAAAACTTTACAAATATTTATAAAAATATTTTCAAAAAATTTATTTTTTTTTTAAATTTTACAGCATTTTATTTTTTATAAAATTTTTAATTTTTTTTAACTTTTAAAATTTTTTTAAAATAGTTTTGTAAAATTTTTCGTAAAAATTTTTCAAAAATTGTTAAATTTAGTGAAAATAACTCTGTAAAATTTCGTGAAAATATTTCTTTATCATTTCTGAAATTTTTTTTAAATTTTTTACTTTCGTTTTGTAAAATTGTGTGAAATATTTTTAAAATTTTAAATTTTTTGTAAAGATTTATTTTGTGAAAGTATTTTTTATAAAATTTTTAATTTTTTTTAACTTTTAAAATTTTTTAAAATAGTTTTGTAAAGTTTTTTGTAAACATTTTTCAAAAATTGATAAATTTAGTGAAAATAACTCTGTAAAATTTCGTGAAAATATTTCTTTATCATTTCTGAAATTTTTTTTAAATTTTTTACTTTAGTTTTGTAAAATTGTGTGAAATATTTTTAAAATTGGAAAATTTTTGTGAAAATATTTTTATAAAAGTTCGATGTAAAAATTATAATTTTTCTGGTAAGAAATGTAAAATATTTTAAATTTTTTGTAAAATTTACAAAATTTCTTTGAAAGTATTTCTGTAAAATTTTGCGGAATACTTGTTTAAATTTGTGAAAATTTTTTACTTTAGTTTTGTAAAAATGTGTGAAATATTTTTTTGATGAAAATAATTTTGTAAAATTTTGAGAAATTATTTTTAAAATATTTGTGAAACTTTTTTAAATTTTTACAAGTTTGTAAAAGTATTACTTGTAAGAGTAAGAACTATAATTTTTCTTGACAGAAATGAATATAAAATATTTTACAATTTTTGTAAAATTTAAAAATTTCTGTGAAAATATTTTTGTAAAAGTTTGTAAATTTTAATGTAATGTAAATTTCTTGACAGAAATAAATGTAAAATATTTTAAAATTTTTGTAAAATTTAAAAATTTCTATGAAAATATTTTTGTAAAAATTTGAGAATTTTTTAGTGAAAAAATTATAATTTTTCTGGTAAGAAATGAATATAAATTATTTTTGTGAAAATATTTTTGTAAAAGTTTGAGAATTTTTTAAATGTAAAATTTATGGTTGTTCTAGAAAGAAATTAATGTAAAATATTTAAAAAATGTTGCAAAATTAAAACAAAAAAAATAAATTTTTTGAAATTTTTTTTATAAATATTTGTAAAGTTTTTAAAATTTGTGAAAATATTTTTGTTATCCTTTTAAATTTTCTGAAAGTATTTGTGTAAAAATTTGAGAATTTTCTTTGTAAATGTAAATATTATAATATAATTTTTCAAGTAAGGAATGAATGTAAATTATTTTTTTAAAAATGTTTTGGTAAAATTTATAAGCTTTCCACTGAGAAATAAATGTAAAAAATTTTAAAATTTTTCTAAAATTTAAAAAAATTTGTGAAAATATTTTTATAAATATTTGTGAAATTTTTAAAATTTGTCAAAAAATATGTTTGTAAATTTTTTTAAATTTTGTGAACATGTTTTTGTAAAATGTTTAGAATTTTTTTAGTGCAAAAAAAGAAATTTCTACTAAGGTATGAATGTAAATTATTTTTTTTAAATCAATAAATCTTCCACTAAGAAATGAATGTAAAATATTTTACAGTTTTTGTAAAATTTAAAAGTTTGGTGGAAATATGTTTGTAAAATATCTAAATTTTTGTAGAAATTTTTTAATTTTAATAAATTTTTCAAAAATATTTTTGAAAAATATTTAAATTTTGTGGAAATATGTTTGTAAAATATCTAAATTTTTGTAGAAATTTTTTAATGTTAATAAATTTTTCAAAAATATTTTTGAAAAATATTTAAATTTTGTGAAAATATGTTTTGTAAAATATCTAAATTTTTGTAGAAATATTTCAATTTTAATATTTTTTTCAAAAATATTTTTGAAAAATATTGAATTTTTTTAATTATTTTATAATTTTTAAAATTTTGTGAAAATACATAGTTTTGTAAAAATACGTAAAACTTTTTTTTTATTTTTAAAATTATGTCAAAATATTTCTATTTTTGCGATTTTTTTAATTTGTTTAAAATATTTTGTGAAGTTTCATAATTTTTTTGATTAATTTTTGTATTTTTTTTTAATTTCCAAGTTATGAAAAACATGTCAGTAATTTTATTTCTTATTTTTTTTAATTAACGTTTAAATGTAGTATTTATATTTTTATATTTTTTAGTGAAATTATTAGATTTGTACATTTGTAAGTAAAAATAATATTCGCAATCATTTGTGCAAAAATCAAATTCTTAATTCCACCACAACTTCCTTTGCGAGTCGAAAATATAAGTGAATTTCCTAACTTCATAAATTTCTGCTAAACGCCCCATTCCAATTGGCATACATTTAATGCGCCTGTTGGTGATTTCCCACAAAGTGCCTTGCATTGAGTGTTTTTGTCGTTGTTATCAACAAATTGCATTCGACATTCATATAGTTATGTATGTGTATATATGGGTGTGTGGTTGTGACACAGCGTGACTTGCCATGACACCGAGCAATGCAAGTCATCGTGCCACAAGCAACAGCGAATGCGAGCAGACACATACCAGTAAAGCGAGTAAATAAATACGTATGTATATATATATATGTATATGTGTATGTGGGTAATTTTATTTACATATGCATGTATGCGCGCGTTTCGGCAGCCTGCCATTCGCATCGATTGCGAAAGCCAAGTGACGCCAATATTTTTCACCACTGACCCAGTTTTAAAGGATACGAACACACACACACACACACAGCCACACAGGCGCGCCTTTACAGTCACATGCACTTGGCACTTGGCGCAATAAACAAAACAGAAAGGCATAACAGTGGAATTGTGAAAACGTAAAACTGCTGGCGGATACACACACACTCACACACAGCTACCCTTGTACATATGCAGTTCAGCCGCCAGGATGCGCGTAATTGCTACTGTATATGTATTGGTGCGCGCGCGCTTCCATGCCAGTTTGTTTGCGTCCTTGGACTCGCAACGGTACATGACACTCGGCCGTTGAACTTCATGTGGCACGTTGCCTTGGGAAATGTGACTATCTGCCGTAGTAGCGGCACCCCACTGCGTCGCGTCGCACTGCATTTGATGCGCCATCCCAACGACCGGCCTCCTACGCGCAGCGCGCTTTCGTTTATACGTCGCGTGGGTGGGTGGCGTCATCGTAGTTAAACGGGTGGTCGGCGCCAGCAAATCGATTGCAGCTCTGCACATTTGCGGCAGCGTCGCACAATATCAAACGCATTGCGGCAGGTCAGTGTGAATGGGTTTGGCGCGCGTCTTCACTAATACTCATACTTACATACACACCGATAGACATTTGCTTAGCGCTTTACTATTTGACGCGTTTGCTCTGCCAGCGCGCGCTGCTATCTTCGCTGTTTCTGTCGCGCGGCATTGCTGCGCTAGCCTTTTACTACCATCTCATGCCTGCGTCTGGTGTTCTTCGCTACATTTTGCATTGCACTACCTTACTCTTTAACTCTAGTTGTTTGCAGCGTCCGCTTTAAATATCTGCTACCGTTGTTTTGCGCTACAATGCAACCCTGCCTTGCAGCAGTACGCGACACTAGCTGTAAATTGCAGCATCCTCGCACTGCGCAGTCCGCATTGTTGTTGCAGCCATTTTTGGCAAGTGCAAGTTCAATCTTTGCGCTCTCCCCCAAGTACTCCTACCTTTTCTTGCACTTCTTTGTGTCGCCTGCCGCTAACGCGCACTATTACTTCGACCCACCAGCCTGCATGCGCGCAGACACGCTTTAGCCACAGTCCCGGGGATAATGTCATTGCCAAATTTTGCAGCTGCACAGCTTCTGCAAGCGCCTTAGCAGCGCGCTGCCGGACAGACAGCTGCGTATACATAGTGTGTGTATAGCTGTAAACAAATTGTGACCACACAGAGGTTGCAACGCTCGTCTGTCTGCAATTTACGCATTCCACAACAACAAATAGGCTTTATTCAAGCAATTTGCTCCCGACGCATCCAATTCTAAACACACCTGATGCCACTCTCCTCTTCGTAGCTTCATCCCTAACAGCACTTTCGCATTGCGTAAGCTTCATCCAGCTCATGAGCTCAGCTCAGCTGTTCGCTTGTCGCAACGCTTTCGAAATTAAGGTCATAGTTCAATAGCCATACACCCGTACGGCGTAGCTTAGATTGTTGTTGTGCACACAAATTTGAAAATTTGCAATCCACACACATACACACACATAGTCAGGTAGCTTCCACATACCTATAGGGCGTTGTTCCACATAAGAAATCTGCACAGCTCTGCTTATACCATGTGGCTATGACTCAAAATATATGCGCTCCATTGTCGCTGGAATGTTCTGGATGACCTCGATGCTCATCTAGCGCTGGTCAGTGCATTGAACTGTGGTAAAACGGTTGAAGGTAAACTGTGCGGATAATAATGAGAATATATTTGGTGCGCAGAGAGGGTGGGAAATCAGCGGCGGTGCAAGGAGGGAAGGAATAAACTCATGCTTGAGTACTTTGAATGGGTTGAAGTTGAAGCTCTAATCGTTAATCCCTAGCATAAGCGATTTAATCCTGTAGAAAAAGTAATAGTTCTATCAATAGTCGTAGAACCTACAACCCCTAGATTTGCAATTCCATAGCGAACTCAAACAATTTTTTCGTACTGACTTCATCAAAGACCGTTTAGTTCATGAATTCCATGATTTATTTCAAGACCGTCGAGCTCTTGACTTCCATGAGTGACGATTCCGAACAATTCTGTCGTACAGGCCTATCCAAAATACAGTTGAGTAAATACAGTTAAGCGATGGATACCAAAGAATTATGTCAGCTGTACCTATCCAAATACGCATACAGTTGAGTACTGACTTTGATGATACAACTATTGACTTTTTTGAGTGAATGGTTCGGAAAATTCTGTCGATCTGACGTAGCCTATGGCCCTTGATTTTATTAATATTATGATTACTGGGTCGCGAAAATTCTGCTTACCCGAGCTTCCATGAGCGACGATTTCGAACAATTCTGCCGTACAGACATATCCAAAATACAGTTGAGTTTAAAACCAATGGGTTCCGAAGAATTATATCACCTGGTCCTATTTTAATACGGATACAGTTGAGTCACTGACTTTAATGAGCAATGGCTCCGGATATTTCCACCTACCTGGCTTAATCAAAGACCGTTCAACTCTTGATTTTCATCAATGAAGGGTTCTATCGACCTGACATAGCCCTTGATATCATGAGCTCTATAAGTGGTGAGTCGCGGAAATTGTGTCTATCTCAGCTATTCGATAACAGTAAATAACATCTATGAGTGATGGATCTGGACAGTTCTGTCCATTTGGCTTAACCAAGAACCATTCAATTATTGATATCCCTGAATGAAAGCAATCCAGTTCTAGATTTCGATACCAATTGTGTTCTTTACTCCCATCAGTGATAATTGCTCAAATTTTGAATCGGATTCGGCTTCTAAACACTATGGGGTTCTTATCTCTACAGAATAAAGATTTTGTGTTTTCAAGGGTTGTTCATTAATTAAGACTAGCTTCTCAGTAGTGTCCAAATATGGGCTTTGAATTAATCCAAAGGATTAATCTTGTTGTTGTATTGGAGATAAAATACTTTCATTGTATTTACCAAACAATATTATTGAAAGACCCTCTTTATTGTCAAGGTACTTAAGGTGCATTCGTGATTATTCGCTCAGAACATTTACCTTAACCATGAATTCTCCAAATGATTGATTCACAAAAACTTGCCCGCAGAATCAATTTGGACAACTTAGTAATGAAAATTTTATTATACTTGCATTTTATTTCCACTACTAATTTTTTTTTTTTAATTTTACTCAGCATTCGAGTTGAATACTTTCAACTTATTCGAAATAGAAACAGTTTTTTTGAGCTTTCTTTTCTTGTCTGAACTAATTTTGAGTTTTTGCGGAGATTAGGAATAATTATTGGGAACAGTTTTTATCAAAAATTTACATAATATCAAAAAATAAAAAATGCAACCGTCATCGGAAATTTTAGCCCGGGTACATTTCGGCATTAATGACCGCTTGGGAACAGCATTTTCACGGCTTTCCTTTTTAATTACTTATGCGCATAAGATGTGCTCATGATATTTTGGACAGTTTTCCAACTGAGAAGAGTGAGTGGGAACAGTTTCAAATTATACTTAACATAATGTAAACAAATTTTTGCATAAATTGATGCAATGAATATTGATATTTTTATGTTGTTAGTTTTGCCAAGTGCAACCAGTTCTTGGGAACAGTTTGTTGCCGGTGTGCGACAATAAACATTTTATTGTATAAATGACTTTAATGACATTAGAAACTAACAGAAAATTGAACCGAAAACAGTTTCTATCTTTATTAGCACACCGGGAACAGTTTATTTTTAAGCAACTTTTCAGTTCAGTTTTTTCTTTTGCAACATTTCTATATATTATACGCTGTGAGATACAATTTTTATATTGTTAGTTTATTTTACTTATGTAACTGGGGGGGTTTCTTTAACTGGGAACAATTCGTGGGAGCAGTAGTTATCGCATGTGAACATATTTTTGTCTATATTTAGCTAAAAAGATAAAGCTATCAGACATTTTAACTGCATTTTTATATTTGTTAGCACACTGGGAACAGTTTGAAGCACCTATTTAATACAGTTTTTTCTTCTCTAAAATATGAATATTATACGCTGTACCCATAATATTTTTATATTGTAAGTTTTGTGAACTGGGAACAGTTAGTGGGAACATTAGCTAACGCATATGCACATATTATTGCCTATATTTCGTTAATAAGATTAAAAAGTCAACAGAAATTTTAATCGCGAACACCTTTTATCGTTATTGGCATACTGGGAACAGTTTATTTTTGTATCATTCGCTTAAGTATTAAACATTATGTAAGTTACGCTTGCTATGCGGACTTTTTAGCTGTACATTGTGCAATCGTGACCAATTAAGTGTCTGCAAATATATGCTCGCCTTCATACAATAATTGTTCACACTTTTGTGCACCTTGCTGTGACTGCATCTATGCTTTACCGCTACTTTAATTAAACGCTCGCATTTTCCAACATAAATCTTTGTTCTCTGCAAGCAGCTGTGTGGGAAAATCAATGCAGTTGTACATATTTTCATGTTTACCTCCCGTTGGCGCTTCTGCCGCTCAATGCCAACCAGCCAAGAACCGTTACATTTCAATTTGCCCACAACAGTTACTTGCAATTGCTATTCTTGTTGTATTTATTAACACCTATTGTTATGCCGTCTTAATGGGTCTTGTTGTTGCCTTAAAAGATGTTGTTGTTTTAATTGTTGTTGTCTTATTGCTTATGTGCTGTACGGTATGGGCTAGTTGACCTCTAAAATGACATGTTTGTTTGCGCATAAGCACTTATGTGACACAAAGATGTGTTAATAGAAAAACAACAACAACAATAACAGCAACACCACCGCTGACATCCGCCTTTTATTGTAGTTTCTCGTTGTTGTTGTTGTCTTTTGCGCCAGTCACCGCTTATTTAAGCTGTTCCTACACATAAGTTGTTCTTTCTGTTAGTTGTTTGTGTAAAGCCCGCATATGCATGTTTGTACATGTATGTTAGTTGCAATAATTGTTATTCTTCGAAGTTGTTGCCATTTCTGCTGTGTAATTGTCTCTTTCTTCAACGCTTAAGTTCAATGTCAAAATTAGCATAAAATACCGTTAAATAGCGCTTGCTGCGCATGCGTTGTTGTCGTGCTCACCACCAACAATGCAATGCAGGCACCACTACAATCACATTTACAACTACAACAACATGCTTGGCGCACGGCTTTGTGCGAGCACAAGTCGCCTTAGCCCAGCCAGTCAATAAATTGGCTTTCTTTGCGTTGAGCTTTGCGAATTTGTAATTGATAGTTAATTAATTTGTGCAACAACAACACCAACTGCGGCAAAAAAGCCACAACATTTTTTATGCGGCGACGGAAATCCATAATAATAATAATAATAATAGGCGAACGAGGCGTGAGAGGACCCTTGCATTACGCCGCCTTTGTTGTTATCGTTGCTGTTGTTGCTGTCGCTGTCACCGCGAGTGCAATAGACAACCTCAACCTGCTATCCTTGAAAGTTGGCGCAGCATTGCAAGCGCGGGTGCGGTGTGTGTGTGTGCCGCGCAGTGGCGCTCAGTCTTTAATGCTCTCCACCACTCTTTCTCCCGCTCTTCGCCACTTTTGCGCTCAGCTGCCTCGCGCCAAACGTTCTAAACTTGTTCTATTCGCTTGCTCATTCAATTATTTATTGTGTAAGCGCTGCACTAGCATACTAAGCGCTAACTTAGCGCAGTTGCTTTGGCTAAATAAATGCGAAAATTCTCAGCTTCTTGACTTAGGACCGTGTCCGGGGTCTAGGCTAACCAACCATTGCTGGCGTTGCGCACGCAAAGCCCGCAGCCTTTAGCGTCGCACACCGGCAATAAATTGACATTGAAATATTTTTATGTGATTATTTTTAGTTTTTATTTAATTTATTTTATTTTTTTATATGTGTGTGTAAGTGCAATTCATTACCACGCACACACATGTAATATAATTAGTGCATAATAATGTGTTGCCGCGCGTTGTTTATGCTTTTCGATAGCATTGGAGCCAGTCATTTATATAAAATATTGTTTGTTGCTTTCAATGAAAAATTTCCTATAAAAATAGTTTAAAGAATTAATAATTTTTCTATAATTTATTTTTTTTTTAATTTTCTTAATTTTTCCAATTTTTTTTTTTTACTTTGATTGGTTATTTTTTAAAATCTTTTTCAATTGATTTTGGTCTCAGTTAATGATTATGTGATTAAGCAGAAAATTTTTTGCTTTCAATGAAAATTTTTAATTATAATTAATAACTGTTCTATAATTTTTGTAATTGTTCTCTAATTTTCTTAATTTTTTCCAAATTTTGCTTTTTTTCTTTCATTTTGGTTGATTTTTTTTCAATTTATTTTTGTCTCAATGCAAATTTTTAATTAAAATTCATAAATTTTCCATAATTTGTATAATTTTTTCCCTAATTTCCTTAATTTTTTCCAAATTTTGCTTTTTTTTCTTTCATTTTGGTTAATTTTTTTTCAATTTATTTTTGTCTCAGTTAATTATAATGGAGTTATGCAGAAAATTTTTAATTAAGTCATTAATTTTTTTTATCATTAAACAATTTTAAAACCGGAAACTAGAATTAAGTTTAGTTATTAGTTGGTTAGACAAAATTATGTTGTTTCTAATTAATTAAATATTTAAACATAATTTTATTAATTAATAATTATTAAATTAATAAAATTAATTGTTCTTAAAGTTTTGCTAATTTTTCCTCTTTTTTTAATTTTTTTAAATTATTTTATATTTTTTGTCAATTAATTTTAGTCTCATTTAATTATTTTCTTAATTTTTAAAATTTGTTTCTACTTTTCTTTCATGTTGGTTAATTGTTTTTCAAAATTTGTTTCAAATCCAGCGATTTTTGTGTGTTAATTATTATGTGATTAAGCAAAAAATTTTTAATTATGCCATTAATTTTAATCAATTAAAAATTTAAAACTCTAAATTAATCTCATTAATTTTTCTTAATTAAAAAATTTTTAAACAGAAAATTAAAACTAAATTATCACATTTAGCCAAGTAATAGGCTTAGACAAAATTATGTTGCTTCTAATTTAATAAAAAATTATCAGGAAAATAATTTCAAAAAATTAAATAAAATTAATTGTTCTTATTTTTTCTATCTTCTTTTGTTAAATTTTTAAAAATTTATTTTAAATTTTTTTAAAATCATTTTAGTCTCATTTAATAATATTTTTTTTAATTTTTTTCATTTTGACTAATCTTTTTTTCAAAATTTCTTTCAATTGATGTTTGTTTAAGTTAGTTTAAGTTGGTTAATTATTATGTTATATAGCAGAAAATTATTAATTCTCATTAATTTTTCTTAATTAAAAAATTTTTAAACCGAAAATTAAAACTAATTTATGTTGCTTCTAATTTAATAAAACATTTTCAGTAAAAACAGTTTTAATAATTAAATAAATTGGTTTTCTTAATTTTTTTCTAATTTTTCTGTTTTTTTAATATTACTTTAATTAATTTAATTTTTATCTTAAAATTTTAATCTTAAAATTTTAATCTTTTCCATTTTGGTTGGTTATTTTTTAAAATTTGTTTTAATTGGTTTTTATTCTCAGTTAATTATTATGTGTCTAAGCAGAAAATGTTTAATTATGTCATTAATTTTTCTTATTTTAAAACATTTTAAACCTGAAACGAGAACTAAATTATCTCATTTTGCTATTCCTGGTTTAGACAAAATTTTATAAAATTTTTTAAAATTAAAAAAAAAATTATTAAATTAATTGTTCCTAATTTTTCTTTTTTGTTAATTTTTTTAAACTATTTTAAATATTTAATTTTTTTTAAATATTTAAAATTTTATAAGTCATTTTAAATTTTTTTCAATTCATCTTGATCACATTTAGTAGTTAGAAGAATTTTAAATTTTTCTAATTAAATAATTTTAAAACAGGAAATTGAAAAGAAAAATATTTCGTTTAGTTCGTTTAAATATTACTTAGTTTACATAAAACTGTATTGCTTACAATTTAATGAAAATTTTTTAAGTAAAAAAAATTAATAATTTTTTGGAATGTTAAAATTAATTGTTCTTAATTTTTTCTTAGTTTGTTTAATTTTTGAATTATTTTAAATTTTTTTAAATTATTTTAAATTTTTTTTAATTATTTTAAATTTTTTTAAATAAATTAATTTAGCAAAAAATTGCAATCCCGAAATTTTAAAACCGTTAATTTTGTAAGAAAAAACAATAAAAATCTAAAATTTTGCAAAAAAATTGCAGTACCGAAATTTTCAAAACCGTTACTTTCGCAAAAAAAAATCCATAACGAAAAAAAAAGAAATACTAAAGTCATAATCGATATCGCTTTAAAAAAAATATTAAAAATTCATAAAGTTCAGAAAAAGTGTGAATCTCAAAATTTTCGAAACCATTAATTCTGTAAAAAAAAGAAATGCAATCCCAAAAACAAAAGAAAGCAAGCATAGAGGTCTACGCCAATTTGGCTTAGCAAACAATATAAAAAATCATGAATTTTGCAAAAAAGTTATCCCGAACATACATAGTTCTAATACCTCCTTGTATTTTTTTTCACTACTTGCTGCTTTTTAAACAACAACAAGAGTATGCGCAGCTATTCACAAACACCCGCACAACTTTTGCTAGTTGAACTTCATTGACGTTGCCACCGACTGAGAGAGCGCACGCCTGCCAAAGTGTGCTTGGGGAGTGCCCAAGTATTGTTAGACCTTAAGTGCATTCGAATGGCAAAAGTGCATTAAACGCACCTGGCAATGATCAAGATTAGAATACGATTTTTTATGTATTTTTTACAGTTATTTTTTTTTATTCAGGCAATTACTTACATACAATTAGTTACGTTGCAAATTGTATTCTCTGTGCTCTATAAAGTTCGTTTTTCCATTTGAGATCTTAGAGGCGGTTACTTTGCAAGTAATGGCGCACCTGGTTTCGAGTTGAAGTCCTTTATGGTTTCAAAACTGGTATCATTGCTGTAAAGTGTGGATTAATTTTCCTAGTTTCGGTTGTAGGAACTCTTCTTCGACTGTTCTTCAAACTTAATTGGTACTTAATATTGACTTTGGATTGCTTTCGTGCCCTTATAACCAGTGTTAAGAATCTATAGTGGAGGCTTGATCACTTTACTTACACTTCTAGCTCGTTAGTGACCAGCATTGTTTTAATCATGAGTATATAAGTTCGGTGAGGTCCCATAATATCTCTTGATCCAATAATTTTAAGCAAAATATTTCAATAAATCAGAGAATCTCTATTGTTTCCAGTAATTCTCAATGAGCGCATTGCAAAGAGAGAATATCTCGTGACTCACATAAACTTAATGCTTTCACCGACAGCTACACCCACAATCAAGCGAGCTTTTAATTACCTTCTCACTAAAATTTGTAAATTTCGAAGAAATTTTTGTATGAAACATCAAATAATGCTTTACTGGGATTTTCCGCAAATTTTCTCAATCAATCATTCATAATTTAATTTGTCAGCATTTGTGAATTAATCAGTTAACCGGACATAAGACCAATTAACTGATACTTAGTAATCTGCTCCTAAAACCAACTTGTAAATCCCATTTCATCTCAATAAAGACATAAAAACTTTCATGCTAAAAAAAGATTGCAACAATTAACCAGCGTATGATCGTAAAAACTGTACCGCTATTAAACATGTATAGAATCTATATAAAATGTACTTCAAAATAATCTATGAATAGTTGGAAAAACCAAGAAAAATGCATAGCTAAAAATAAAAGCAACAAAAACAAAGGTTTAAAGTCATGGCCAACAATTTTGCTGCTGGTAATTGCTTTGTATTGGCAATTATTCTACGTGCGCGTAGCGCTTACTGCTGCATTTAATAGGCCGTCGACGCGTGTGCACCGGAGGCTGATAGTTGTCACTTAATTGAGCGCGCTTGTTAATAGCGATGCAGGGTTTTAGATGACATTTCTATATTTTTAGTTTAATTGCATATATAAAATGTGTTTGATAGCGTTTCAGTAGTTTGCTTGATCTAGTTTTATGTATTTATTCAATTTATTGTCGTATGTGTAAGTTTCGAAGAACTTATATAATATTGATAGAAGCAGGAAAAAATAACAGGACATATTTTTTTAGCATAAAAAACGAAATTATGTGTTTTATAATTTTTCGAAGTTAAGTTCGAATTTTCGAAATTCATATAAATATGCCTATGTCTGTTTTTCAAGACAATTTTTTAATTTTTGTTTTCTGTTAAGCATTTTATAATTTTTCGAAGTTATGTTCGAATTTTCGAATTTCGTATACATAAATATACAGATGTCTGGTTTCCAAATAAATTTCTTTATTTTTGTGTTTTGTTGGATTTTAAAAGTTTAAAATCCGTTTCATTATTAACTTTTTTAAAAAATTACAATTTTAATTAGTTTCTAGACATTTTTTAAAATTGCTGATATTATCTAATAATAAAATTTAGCTTATATTATCTCTTGAGTTAAAAAATGTTTCAATAGGTTTATTGTACTCATTCCGCTCTATAGTGCAATAGTGCCTTTGTTTCCATGCACTATTTTTATTTGTTTACCCGTGTTGGACTGGTAGCCAATGTGTTAGGCTAGTCTTATGAAATGCACTTACAACATTTCTGCTTTTAAATATTATGTATTTGAGAACATAGGCATGCGTGTTGTATGCATAAATGAAATATGTTAAAAATTAGATACATCTTTTGTTCTAAATACTTATTTTAAATATTCGAAAAATTTTTAGGTAATGTTCCAAATTTCGAAGTTCTTCAAATTTGTTTATATTACTTTAATTAAGTTTTTTTTTTTACTTTTTCTATAACTGTTTTTGAAATATTTAATTTTTCGATCTTCGAAAATTTCGAAATTCAATAAAAGATACACATTATTTTTTAAATTTTAAATGTTCGAAATTTCGAACTTCTATTTTTTTATATTACTTTAATTATGTTCTTTTTTACTTTTTCTATAACGACTGTTTTTGAAATATTTAATTTTTCGATCTTCGAAAATTTTTAAATTCAATAAAAGATACATATTATTTTTTAAATTTCGATTGAATGTAAGTTCTTATACTGATTTCAATGAAAATAACAAATAGTTGTAAATTTAAATGTGCATCTTGCATCTAAATCGCACAAAACTCAGTAATTTTTTTTCGAAATTAGTCACTATTTTAAAATTAATTCATTTAGGTACTTAACCGATGTAAGATTTCATTATATCATAAACTTTGGACAGTCGATTTCATTTTCTATACAATTTACAGCAGTTCGAAATTGTGTTCGAAAAGTCGAAATTCGCAAAAATTGTATTTCCAGTATTTTTTCTTTCTCAACCGCATAATAGCTTTATTTGATCTCATAAATTTAGATTTATGCGATTGATACGATTTATTACAACTTAATTTCTTTATTATTATTTCAACAAATTATTAGTAAAAACTTTATTGAATTATATTTATGTGTATGCCTTTCAGCTATTTGCTTATGCCGCGCTATAGCTTCGACATCATACCACAATAACACTGTAGACGATCGGGTCAAAAAACCGGTGGCTGCCACCACCGTTCGCGCCTATCGTGTCCGCACAATCACCCGGCCTTCTCAATTCACTTTTAAGCCGCAAGCGCCGACTTACAATATCTACCATTGCACATATGTACATAACCACATAAATACGTACATACATATGTATGTATGAAATTCTGCTGTGTTCTGTATGGAAATTTTTTTGTTGTTGCACTTTTCGCGCTTGCACAATTTTCTGTAACGAATTCATGATTTCAATGCATAAACAATTTATTGGCATTTATATGCGCCGCTTTGACTTTTCCGTTTGTTGTTGTTGCTGACTGTAATCGTGTTGGTTCAACGATTTCGCTGTATGGCGGCAGGCTGCAGCCGCAGTTCGGTCATTCATTCCCACTCAAGGCAGTCCAGTTTGCTACGTTCGAAGACATGTCATTTCAAATGCAATCCAAATCATTTGCGAAACCTTAAATTAATAGAACAGATAATGGATATTGCCATTGCAAAGAAAAAAGGAGCAACAACGCTGCATTAAATGTTGCTTAGCGAGTTCTTCGCTGAAAGGGAAATAATTTATATGCTAATAAATTGGAGTTAATATGTATTATATAATAGACACATTTCAATTCAGTCACGTATGTTGCTAGAAGTGCAATTTAAAATGTCAAAACAGCGTTTACATATGTTCGAAACCAGAAAACTTATGTTCGAAAATTCGAAGTGAGCGAAATTATTTTATATTGCAAGATAGACAATGATTTTAGTAAAAGACATTAAAAGCACTGGTTTCGAATTTTCGAAGTTTATGTTCGAATGGGTTCTATGGATATATGCCGGTATATATGTATGTATGTAGGTGCATACAACGACTAAACGTTTCTTGTCAGCATATTCAAATATTTATAAATTGCTCGAAAATTTTTTAAAATTCCCTAAAAATTATTATTATTATTAAATTTATAGCATTATTATTATAAGCCCTTCCAATGTTAAATTGGTAAAAAGTGAGGAGTTCAGTTTTTTTCAGAAACTCAAAGTTGAAAATTTGGATATTCGAAAAAATAACAAAAACGTGCGAAAACAAGTAATTTTGAAAAGAAAATAAAATATCTCGCGCAAAATATGTAGTTACTAAAAATTCCTTCTAAATAAAACAAAAAGCATACTAGTAGTATAACTTTTAATTTGGAAAGTTAAAAAACCTTTTTTTCAATGTATGTACATACATAAATATGTATAATACGTACATACATATGTACATATGTACATATATTCATATAATATAATAAAGCTCTTAAAAGCAGGTTAAAAAACATCGTTTAAAGTTTGTTTTTACAATTTAAACCAAAAAAATTATTAGAAGTTTATTCCAAGCAGTGTTGATTTCACTCTCTTTTGGTTGAGTAATAACAAAAATCATATGCATAGGCATTTTTCACTGACTATTTATGAAAAGCATAGTTGAGATTTTAATGCTAATATTCGAAATTCACCAAAACTACATACATATATACCTGTATACTATATCTTCCAAATAATTCTTTTAATAAACCAAAAATTGCACCCTTGGAGGCTTTCGAACTGGGTGTTCGAAAATTCGAAGTTCGCCAAAACTATACATATACTATATTTTCTAAATAATTATTTGTAGTAAGCCGAAAATACCGCCTTTAAAGGATTTCAAACTGCATGTTCGAAAATTCGAAGTTCGCCAAAACTGTATATGCTCTATATTTTTTAATTGCTTCTCGTTATTAAAATAACACTGTCAACCTTAAAAGCATTCAAACTTCATGTTCGAAAGTTCGAAGTTCAGTTATAAATGTGTGGAAATAATGAAATATGTTTAATATTTTCACCCAATTCCGTTTGTAAAATAATTGCTAAAATTAAATTTAAACGTTTTCCCTAAAAAGTACTTTACTACCGAACTTTCAGTGCAGCATTTTTGTCTAACCTATAAAAATGTATACACATACATAAATTAAGCAGCTGTTCTAAAGGCACACATTAATATTTGTTTATAATAAACAAAGCAAATAAACCAAATTAAAATACACCGTAAATTTCTTATATACATACATATTTGCTTGAAAGAAGAAAAAAAAAACAAGAAAACAAAAATAAAAACAAAAATAATACTAATCATTTGACCTAAATTCAAAACCAACTGAAAAACTTAAGCACTGCCGCTGCGGCTGATGGCGATGATTGCGGCAACACGCTGATATTGCTAGGCAATGTTTTTGTTGTAAAGAAAGCATACATATTCATAAAAAGTGCGAAGCGATAAGATTAGAAAGAACTGCTCACGAAATGCTTGTTTCATTAGAAGGCGAAGAAAAAAGTAAAACACAGAAACAAAAAAAGTGTTTGAAAACAACAACAAAGCGGAAAGAAACAAACATTTTCGAAATTTTATTTGCTTTTTCGATGTTTGTGTGTTTTTATGTGTGTATGTGTGCAAGTATTTATTTATGTAGGTATATATAGTAAGTCATTAATTAGACATCAAATATATGCTCTCAAACATATTTTACATATGTATTTATGTATATATGTACATAGCTGCAGTTGTAGTACATATAAGGTGTATTTGTTACCGCTTTCCTCCTAGCTGATAGCTGGCATCGGCATATAAACAAAAATAAACCTTCAACTTGATTAGTAGCCAGGGATACCATTTACAGCATTGATTGCTTATGCGAGACACAGGCATATAAGGCGAAATGTAAAAGTCCAATCATACATATATGAATATTTCTACACATTTATACATATATAAATATATACATATATGTAGATATGTACGTACATATGTACATATGTATGAAAGCTGATACGTCGATACAGCTGTTTATGTGCCATATGAGTATGAGACCTACATTCGACCATTATGTGCACAACCAATATGAATACAATCCTACATTTGTGTGTATGTACATAAATACATCTTCATATATATATGTACATATGTATAAAGTACCTATGTTTGATGAGTCAAAACATATGTCAAAGTCAATAGCATGCGCGATCGGTATTCAAAAAAAATGGGAACAGCTGAAAAATGTGCGTTCTGAAGGTGGGCATAGGGACAAGAGCTCATACATGAGAGAGTTCGAAATTTTTGAAGGGAAAAAATTGACCTTTTTAACATAATCTATAACATATAGCATGTACTTTAAGTGTACGAAAGGCGAAAGATATTCTTTCAATAAAAACTTTTCATTTTCGAAAATTTCGAAACTAAATTTCTCCTTAATTTTTTTGGAATAAAAAATAATGTGGTACAAGTTAAGGTTTGCACTTTGGCAAAAGATTTGATTTTGTTATAATATAGTATATTAATTTTCGAAAATTTCGAAGTTTACTTGCGAGCATAATTTGTGCAAAGGCAATGTGTGTTGCAAGTTTATAAATACTAACTTCTCTCATATATGTTAAGTGTAGGAAAAGCGAGAGACATGATTTCATTAAAAACTTTCCATTTTCGAAAATTTCGAAACTACATTTCTCAGTTACTTTTTGAAAAAAAAAAAGCAAGTGTGGTATAGGTACCTAAGCAAAATATACGATTTTATTATTAAAATATTAATTTTCGAAAATTTCGCAGTTTACTTTCGAGTTTATAAATATTTAGATTTGGCGTTTAGATTTATTAGAAAATTGTGAATTTCATTACACGCTCTTCATTTTCGAAATTTCGAAGTTGATAGTTAGGAAATTTTTTCTTAGGTTTATGTTGATATTTTGTTTGAAGAATTATCGATTTTGTTAAACAATTTTCATTTTCGAAGTTGACTTTCAAACTTATTTTTATAACATACATACATATATGTATGTAACCACGATTTATCACTGGCATAAGCTGGTCCGCTAGCAATTCGGTGAAGCTTTGGTACTATTACTTATTAGTAGTCAATTAAATATTATGTAGGAGGATTATTAAAACCTAGCATGGCTTCGAGTGTCGAAAATAAGTCAACTCAGTATTCTAGTCGTTTTATATAATGCATTTCTGCTAAATTCCGGATTTTGCTCACATAATCCTTTCAATTTCCGCAATTTTGAAGAAGATTTTATATATTTAAAGTTTAGTTTGGGAATTTGGCAATAACCTTTATTAGCAGTCAACTAAATATAAATTTATAAAAAGGAATTTTCAAGTTATTAAGTTATTTACAGTTTCGAAATTTTTATTTTGTTCAAATCTCAGTATTGATTTCACTTTTGTTTAATTTAAAGGGATTTTGGAAATTTCGAAATTTTCGAAGTTAAGTTCGAAAAATTTGAATTGTTGATAACTTTCCAGAGCACACTAATACACATTAAATATAATAAATGTTTACGACTTCTTAGGTAAATATGAAGCTCTTTATTCATTATTTCTACATAAAAAAATACATATAAATTTGCAAACAATCAAAAAATTTGTAAAATTTCTTACATCTTGTTTTAATTGCAGAATATCTCTTTAATTTTTATTGTTTTCTTTCGCATAAGCACAATTTTTCCTTTCATCCATTTCCATCCATTTTATGTCCATTAATACTTTGCTGTCCCTAATATATGCCTTTGTTTATATTAAATGGCTTGTCTGGCGCTTTTATTGGTGAGCCTATGCTGCTAGCAACAATGTTAGCATAATTTTTAGAAAATTAGGCTAATAGCTTTTTGGGAGTGAGTAGAGAAAAGGTGCTGGGCCATTTATTTAAAATAAATATTTTACAAAGTTATTGATCTTTATGTGAAAAGCGGGTGTCTTTTAGATAGTTTAAATGACATAGTGTTCCTAAATATAGAAGTAGCCAACTGTTGGAATATTTTATAGAAATCCATTTAATTTCGAAATATTAGAAAGTGAAAGTTTTAGCAAGTAGTCACTTCCATTTTATTATATTATACGAATTATTTCATGAATGTTTGCAGATCGACGCATATTATGACACCTTATAAAATATTACATAATGTGTTATTTCATTTACAACATATGAAGCGTAGAAATGTTGGTGTTAAAGAGCATAATTTATTTGTGAAAACAGCTCTATTAGTAGCGTCTTTATTTATTTGCTTTGCAGTGCATCAAGCAAATTATTACTTTTCTTCAATAAAAAGTCGCTTTACAACCATTAGCTTTTTACAATAAAAAACTTTGTTATTCGAAATTGTTTTCGAATTTTCGAACATATAAAACAATGTCTCAAAAATTTGTTTCAATGTGCACAACAAACTTTTGCAAAGGTCGAAATATTTTTTTTACCAATTTCGAATTTTCGAAGTTAACTTCGAAAAATTGTGATCAACAAATTCTTAAATTAGGTCACTTGAAATTGATTGTGGAGTGTTATTTTTTATTTTATGCCCATTATCATAAGTTCAAGACGTTTTAATAGTGTTCGAAAGTCCAAATTGATATTCGTTAATGGAAAATGTTTTTTGTTTGTACCTGTACGATATGCATGTGTACATTTTTGTTTGAATGAACTATTGCTTTCAGTAAACTACCAAAATTTACAATTGCTAACGCTTTAATTCTAAAATCGGCACTAAACTGATGCGCTTGTATAGATGAAGATAGGTGAAGGATATGTACAGATGTATGTATGTAGAAGCATAAGCACAAATTTCTAAATGTTGCAATCAACACTCTGCCAGTAAGTTTGGAATTTTGACAGCTCAGTGGGTGAACGATTAATACATAGTACATATAGAGATGCATATTGCAGCTTTTGTATGTACATATGTATGTGTGCTTGTATGCCTGTTTGTATTATACATGTGTATATATCCGTGCTTAAGTGATCAGTCAGCCAAATAACAACAAAAAGTGTCAATAATTCTTCGTGTGAAGTGTCACATTTGGCCCAATTTCTTAACAGCATACTGTTGTTGTTGCAAGCATATTATTGTTGTTGTGTCTCTTGAAGTCGCCACCGTTCGAATTCTACACTTTAGAACAATTTGTCAATTTGATGGCTATTTTTCGACAGAAACAAAAAAATAATAAAAACAATGGAAAAGTAAAATTACAAAAAAAAAAAGAAATGCCTTGTCGTGACTTTTCGGCTACGCGTTGATTGCCTAATTCGACGTCAAATGCTCCACTTAAAGTGACAGCACTCGCTTCTCTCATGCTTTCAATACAGTAATATTCAAAAGCGAATAGAGTGCCTAGGTGGCACCACTGCACCTTTCTTTTACATACATAAATATGTATCTGCTTGTGAGTACTAAACCTTCAACTTTTGTTGTTGTGCTCATGAACATGAAGAACACCTTTGTTTTATCAGTTTTCCAACATTTTTCCACTTTTCCTAAATTTTTATTTGGTATTACGATTTCGACGTAATCGTCCATACACGCTCATGCTTTGTTGTTGTCTTTTTTTCAATTTCTTTGTTTTGTTTTTTTCTTCAATCTTTCTTTGGTTCCGTCGCTTAGGCAACTTTTCAAGTTCTTGGCAACTTTGTTCGTTGTCAGGCAGCTGCACGTTTTCGTAGCGCGCTTTATCTACTTATAGTTGTTGCTGTTGTTGTTGTTGCTGATCGCAGCATGCATACGCGTATTTGTATTGGTTTTTCCCCCCCTATTTGTTCTTGCTACGAAAGCAAACTGTCAAAATTGACCCAGAAATGTGGAACGTAAATAAATAAATGAAAATTATTGTTGTTGTTGCTTACTGTTTTGTTGTTTTTGTTTCAGCGCGTGGGTGAGCGCTTGTATTTAAGTGTTGACATTGTTGTTCTTTCTTTACGCTGTAGTTCTAGCCGCGGCTCCCGCATGCAGTCGCCCACCTTTGCTTTCCTTCGCTGCTCTGTTCCTCTGCTTCGCCTTTATTTAGTCATCCCAACGCACATGTCTATTCAGGTGAGCAGTTCTGTGTGTTTTTCCCGTTTTTACTGAAATCAATCTTATTTCGAAACGTTATTGAAATATTCACCGCAAAGCCATGACATCGATATTTTCTCTGAAAAAAATCTCTTTTTAATGGGTTTTGACTTGTTTACGACGGCTGAAAGTGTGTCAGCTGTGGCAAGTCACTGGGAAGCAAAATGCAGTGAATTTAGAATATATTTCGGAAATAGTTTCCACGAGAAAACTACCAATATCCATTGTGGCCTCCTTATTTGGAAGTTGTTCTCGGCGTTTATGAAAGCTGTTCCAGACTGGTCCGATTTCGGCAATTTTTAAGTTCTAAACACGTTCTTTGAATATTGAAGATTTGTCTTCCTCTCTAGTTCGCCATAAGAAACCACAATTCAGTTAAGAAATTAACGCTTTCTTAGGGTTTTAAATAAAATCGCCTAAATGTTCGTCAGATTGGGTACGAAACTTAATCTAAAATACATCTATCTTAATTTGAGATCAATAGCATTGCCACCTTTTAATATAGGAGCAGTTCATCAGTAGATGCTGACAATGTTGTAGGAGATTTTTGAACTTGGTAGGAACTCGTGCATGCCTCTTCAGCACATAGCAGAACGGGAATAATGAGTGACTTATAGAATTTGGTCTTTGTTCGTCAAGAGAGGACTTCACTTCTCAATTGCCTACTTAGTCCGAAGTAACCCTTGTTGGAAAGAGTTATTCTGCGTCAGATTTCGAGTGTAACGTTGTTGTTTGTGTAAATCCTGGTTCCAAGATAGACGAAATTATCTAAGACTTCGAAGTTATGACTATGAAGTTATCACTGTTGACAGATAAGGAAAGCAAATCGCGAGTGCGACGACTGTTTGTTTGATGGCAGGAGCTATTTCGTCTTGCTCTCGTTCACAACCACTGCTTTGCTTTTTTTGTCTAACCTGGAAAAGGCAAACTAAGAACTAACGGCGTGGTTCTTATAGCCAATGATATTGACGGAGGTGCTGCTCAAAGTCACTTTCCACAGTCGTATTAGTTTTGTGGAGACAACAAATTCAGATCTCAGTTTTTGATGCTTCATAGGAATGTAGAACATCTCATTTTTCGTTCAAGAACATCTTTTTTCCGCTTAAAGCGGGTTCCCATTACATGGTGAACTCGAATTTGAGGTTATTCTTCATAAACCTATCGTACCATGTCCAACTTGACTGACGGACTCAAATTGGCTTTGTTTTTTGCCAAACCCTGTAAATCTTACTTGAACCATGGTTAATTATTAAAGTTATTTCTAAGCGTTTCGATCTTCTTCGAACAATCGAATATTTAACGTCTTTCAACAGCTTTTACGAGCACTTCTGCTCCGTGCTTCGTCACCCAAAGAGAGTACGGCATAGTGGCTAGAAATATGGCATAGCTGAAGCTCGTTCCACGTTGCTATTATTTATTGCTGTCTGTAATTACTTTGAAATTACGTTTACGATTTTTCATTTGCGCTGTTTCAAAGCTTGACTTTATTGGTGTTTTGACTCCGGTGTCGTTGTTGTCTAATATTATTTACGCATAGCTATTCATTACGCTTTGGCTTCGATTCGGCTGGTTTCAACTTCGTTTTTTCTATTCATGTATATTTTCGCAAAAATATATAAGAAATTTATTATAATTTTCAATGTCAAAGTTATACCAATTAACATAACGGTATAGTAATGTTGAGTATTTCATTTCATTTTATGTTATTTTGTTTTGTTCGCGTAACTAATGACAGGTCATAAATTATTGCCCGGCAGATGAGGAAGCGAAAAGGTGTGTAGTAAAGTCGGAGTCGGAGAGCAAAGTATTTGCTGAGGCTGCTGAGGTTTAATGTATTCGCGGTGTATGGTATGAACTGAGGACATTTTACTTAGAGAAATAAGGCATGGTTAATGCCTTGATATATAAAATATGTGTCTAATTGCTTTCATACAGTCTTTATTATAAACTTTTCGAACCTTTTGAAGAGTTAGACTCCGAGGAATAATATGTTATATTATCTACAAGAAGTGTAGAAATATTGGGACTTACGAGCATAATTTATTTTGAAGAAAAGCTCTCTGAAGATACTACTGCTTCATGTATTTATTTTGTAGTGTATCTTTTATTCAATAATAAGTCATTTTACAAACCACTTGTTTTTTACTATAAGAAATTTTGTTATTCGAAATTGTTTTCGAATTTTCAAGTATATAAAACAGTGTCTTAAAAATTTATTTTGATGTGCAAACAAACTTTTACAACGCGCGAAACATGTTTTTGCCAATTTCGAATTTTCGAAGTTAACTTCGAAAAATTTTTATTAACAAATTCCTAAATTAAGTAGCTTGAAATCGGTTCTGGTGGTGTTATTCTTTATTTTATGCCCATAATTATAAGTTTAAGACGCTTTAGGTGGTCAGTAGGGTAACCTGGCCTGCTTTTTTGACAGTATTTTTTCATAGAAATTTTTATTATACAATAGAACTTTTTTCACATATCATTATTTATATCGTGGAGTGTAGAAACAATTTTTTTCGATTTCTCAACGACCTTTAAGAAGTGCCTAGGTTAGGTTAGATGGCTGATCAAACATCTCACTTGGACTGATATATATAGTCCTTCGTGAAGTCATAGAAAAGAAGAACTTCTGTATTCGAACTTATAAATTAGCAAAACGCTTAGTAGTTAATACATTTACACAGGCGTTTAATTTCTATTCCCGCCAGTTCGGTGGGATTATTGAAGGTATGCGTTCCCAACTGTTTACCTCCCAAACGCGCTACAGTCAAGAAGGAAGTGTTGATTTGTTTCGACCTCATCTTCTTTCACACAGCTTCTGCAGATGGCATTTAGTAAGATTCCCAACCTTACAATTATTGGACGCCAATGGGGCACTGGCCTGTTAAAAAGCCCCACAACTCGGGAGAGGCTAGCTTTACTGAGAGCAAACAGATCACTAGATCTCTTGCGATCGATCTTGAGCCAAAAGAGCGCTGGCCAAGCTACCGCGAAGCCTAGCTCTCTATAGCAGAACAAACGAGGATACGAGAGCACCGACTCATTCCACCGAATCTTTTCTTACTAGCTCATCAGCTTTGCAATTTTTTGCGATTCCGCTATGACCTAGCACCCAGGCGAAGTGCTTTGAGTATTAAAAACTTGTTAAGGCGACCAATATTAATATCAGCCTATTCATTCAGTTCCCCGAAAATATGACAGCCAAGATTTTTAACCAATGTTTAGTGAAAACTCTGTACTGCTCTCCTGTAAACTGAGTTTTAGTGCCGAAGTGTCAAATCAATTGCATCTTGACTAAATTTATTATATTTATTTAGTAGACCGGCGGCTTAAAATCAAGTCACTTAAATAAAGTCTCTTATTGCGACAATATTATTCAAACTTCAAGAAACTTGTATAGTTGGAGAGAGTCTTGAGACCACATACCATATGGTATGAATGGCTCCTTTTTTGTACTCGTAACTTGAACAATAGACCTAGAAGCTATGGGTCCACTCAACTTTGAGGAGTTCAAGTAGCAAAATAACTTTCAGGGTCAAGAATATTATTATTTTAGTAACACTTTAGTTATGGACTCTTGCCGCCCAACAAATCATGTCAACCCTTCTAACCACCTCGAGCAACCCACAATTCGTACTTACCTAACAAACTTGGCCACCTGCAACAATCACAGCGATTGCAGATAAGGCCATGAAGTCCATTAGCACAGCGACAACCTTGAAATTCACCATAACAACATAAACCGCGCATACAGACATACATACATATATACTATATTAATACATATGTAATAATGCTTTTATATGCTCAGCGTGATTGGCGACAAAATAACGGCAATAAAAGCCGCACCCTGTATATTAAAATTGTAATAAAAATCACTTCAACAGTTTAATGTATAAACGTGACGCCCTTTTTGTTTTCTTACTACGTATGTTGTTGTTGTTGGCCGGTTGATTGTTGTCAAGCGTGTTTGCAAATCTGCATACGATGTACCGTTATTGTGCTAATCTACTGCTAATTAAGGATTAGCATGAACGGCCACCCGCTCAGAACGTGCACAGTGCGCGCAAGTGCAGTAGACAACTACAACAACGAATGCAATAATAATAATAAGCAGCACAACAACAACAGCAGTCAATCAGTCTATCACACAGACGACATCGCGATCGAGTGCTGCCGATTGCGCAGCGCGCACCTGTTTTGTTGTTATGGGCAGACCAAGCCGGTTGCATGACGCGCACTCGCGCGCTAACAAGAATTATTCTTAGCGCATGCGCGCGCGCCCGCTCCCGCATATGTTAACGCGCTTGCGCCTTAGTTGACTTTGTGCACCGTCACTAGTCGCGCCGTATTGTTGGTCAACGCCGACAGTATCCTTGGACTTGGCTGCTAATTTAATTTTTATGGCTAACATCACAAACTGCCGCTATGTCAATACCACTTGTTGTGCGCGCGCGCGCGCGCCACATACGCACACCAACACACATAGTAGCAACTAGAATGTTAATTCTTGCCGCTGCCGCTGTCACAAGCAATTTGTTGTTGTCAGCTTAGTTGCCACTTTGGTATGCAACCTTCAGAGCGCGACGCGTGTTGTTGCTGTAAGCGCGCCTTCTAGCGCAGCATGCGTTTTTGTTGTTTTCATTTGTGTTTTTGCTTTGCGAACTTCACTTCTAGACTTCTAAGAATTTCCATAATTTTTTTGCGTTTTATTTACCAGTTTCACAACGGTTTTATGCGATTTTCTATTTAATCGCTACGAGCGCGCGCTCTCTCCCAGCCACAAACTCACACATACGCGCACGCTCAATTCGTTCTAACACACGTTTCCACACTATTTCGCTAAGCGCTCGCTTAATTGCGTCGCGCAAAGTTGAAAAAGCTAATATTTGCCATTTAACATTCGCGCATGCGCATACTAAGCGCGCAGCTAACGATTCGCAAGCCGGCGCATTGTTGTTAGTTGTTATTGTAGCGCGCATAGCGTCTGACTATTGATTATTGATTAATGGCCGTGCTTTCATTGCGCTCGCTCTCTTTTAGTCTCTCGCACTATAGCTCTTGTATAGGTGTCTTTCTTTATGGCTTATTTCTCGCCTCAACACAAAATGCGTCTATCGTTATTTTCACATCATTTAAACGCGGCTTTCCATTAACTTAACTGGTGAATTTCTTACATGCACTTTCGCACGCAACGCGCCGTTGTTTTTTTGTGTTTTTCGTTTTGCGTTCACGCGTTTGTATTGTTGTGCGTAAGCAGAGTGTGCAAATTTGCGTATTTTCATAAAGTGTTGTGTTACATTTTTAAACTGAATTCTTCTTCGCTCGGTTCACTAAAATCGTTAGCGCGCACGACAGTTCCACCAACAACCAACCTTGTGCAAGTGTGCGGATAATCAAACGAAGTAAATCTAAAGCTTTTTCTAAAACCGGTTCTCAACTTACTGAAAAGGATAAACCCAGAAAGTCTGCCAAATATTATCAGGTCAGCAGAAAGTTCGCGCTTTCCTCTACGAACTGACTGCGACTGTGCTGTCTGTAGTTTCTGCGCGCGGGCATTTTCGTTGAATCTTCTGTGACCACCATTTTCATTTCGTCGTAGAACGTGTTTGAATTATTGAAGGTGTTCAATTTCCTTTTTTAATTAAAGTGCCTAAAGCCCTTAAGCTATGAAGGCGGCAGTTTCAAGTATTGCTAAACTCATACTATACTGCTTTTTAAGCATACTTTTCTGCAGCCGCGTCGGAAATTTTTACTGCCGCATGATAAATAGAGAGCTCACTTTACTGCCCACTATAAAACTGTGTTCTGCTTGTCCAAGTTTTGGCATAACACACGGAAAGCATCAGGATGTTAAAACGTTCACTGAAGTTTTGTTTTACTATATGTGACCTGGTCTACGAAAAGGCAGCTAACGTGCGAAAACTAGTTTTCTGGGAAAAGCTGTTAAAAATAATCGTCAGTTTCTCGTTATCTCATTAATCGTTCTCCTTTTTTTTGACACCTAAGCCCCTTTTCTGTAGACCAGGTCACATATATAGTCCCAAATAGCATTTCTGCAAAGAGCGTCCTGATCACTCGGACGAAAAATTAGTCGTAAATTCAGTTTCTGCAAAGAGTACGACTCTCAAATTCTGGGTTCATTAGGCGATTGCGAAGCCGTCTAGCATTGTTTATATATGTATAGTGTACTTGTATATATTAAGTGTCTGCTCTACCAACGAAAACGAATGCCTCAAATTTTGCCTTGACTTCCGCAAGGATAGTAGTACATAGTAGCGGCTGAATACTGATCAGTTGACAGTCCTTGAACGGATAAAAAATCCGGGTTCGTTCCGGTTACGTAGACCCAACTGTCGTGAGATCCGGTTCCCACAAGAGTCGTATTTGCTATCTTTTCAGACGGTTTCAATCTTCACTTAATAGAGTTCAAAACCTCAGCTACAAAATACTTTTTGCTCTATTATCATTCCTAAAATATTAATTATATTTTTACGTTTATTTTTGCAGGCCTTTTGGGTAATGACGCGGGCATTTCTTTTGCAGCGTTGGATTTTCTTTTTATAAGGTAAGTCATATAATAGTTTTCTTTAAAAAATGTAGATTTATTTGATTTGATTAGAATTGCATCATATAATATGGTAGTAAAACCCGAATATAATCTGCAAATATCTAAGTTCAAAAGTTTTGGTACAACTACAAAACGTTTTAAAATTATTCTCTGAGTTAAGCTCAAAATTATCTTGATATTCTTCGTAGGTAGGACGCCAGATAATTTATGAACGAAACTTCTAAAATGCCATGCAGCAATTTTTTTAACTTCCCAATTTATGTTGGCAACCCTATATACATTTTTGTGTCTGTTTTAAGTGTTTCTTAAAATCAAAAAAAAAATTTTTGGAGCTGTCTGTTGTGCGGTTGTGATTCTCAGAAAAATGTTGGCAACGTTATAACATTTTTTATATGATTTAAAATGATTTCTAAATTTAAAAAAATCGTTTTTGCTCAAAAATTTTTTTAATCCGTCGATACTGTTTTTTTCTTTCAAGCATTTTTTTAATTACGTTGGCAACTCTATAAAACATTATTATTTAAACATACATTTTTCATTTAAATTTTTTTTCGAAAGTTGTGTTGTGTTGTATGGTTTTTAGAATAATGTTGGCAAGCCTATAAAAATTTATTTTTGTATAAAATAAAAATTCTGTCAATCTAATTTTGGTAACCCTCTTTAGTTTTATAGTTTTCTGCATAAATTTTTTTTTATGATATTTTGGATTTATAATTTAAATTTTTTTGCGTAACTTGTGTTTATATGGGTTTTCGTATATTGTTGGCAACCCTTTAAAAAATTATTTTTGTGTAAAATGAAAATTCTGACTCTTGATTTTCGCAGAAAGCTATCAATTGCTGTTATCTTATAACTGAAATTTCGCCGTATAATTATTTTAAACTGTTTGGGCCCTTTAGTTGGTAACTCTGCTTAGTTTTATAATTTTCTGTAAAGAATTTTTTTTGCTAAAGTGTTCATTACTTTCGGCAGATTTATCATTTGATTTTTTTTTTTGAGAAAGTTTAGTATATATGGTTTTTAGAATAATGTTGGCAACCCTTAAAAAAATGTTTGTGTAAAATGAAAATTCTGACTCTTGATTTTCGCAGAAAGCTATCAATTGCTGTTATCTTATAACTGAAATTTCGCCGTATAATTATTTTAAACTGTTTGGGCCCTTTAGTTGGTAACTCTGCTTAGTTTTATAATTTTCTGTAAAGAATTTTTTTTGCTAAAGTGTTCATTACTTTCGGCAGATTTATCATTTGATTTTTTTTTTTTGAGAAAGTTTAGTATATATGGTTTTTAGAATAATGTTGGCAACCCTTTAAAAAATGTTTGTGTAAAATGAAAATTCTGACTCTTGATTTTCGCAGAAAGCTATCAATTGCTGTTATCTTATAACTGAAATTTCGCCGTATAATTATTTTAAACTGTTTGGGCCCTTTAGTTGGTAACTCTGCTTAGTTTTATAATTTTCTGTAAAGAATTTTTTTTGCTAAAGTGTTCATTACTTTCGGCAGATTTATCATTTGATTTTTTTTTTTGAGAAAGTTTAGTATATATGGTTTTTAGAATAATGTTGGCAACCCTTTAAAAAATGTTTGTGTAAAATGAAAATTCTGACTCTTGATTTTCGCAGAAAGCTATCAATTGCTGTTACCATATAACTGAAATTTCGCCGTATAATTAATTTAAACTGTTTGGGCCCAGTAGTTAGTCTGCTTAGTTTTATAATTTTCTGAATAGAAGTTGTTTTTGCTAAGATTTTCATTACTTTCAGCAGATTTATCATTTGATTTTTTTTTTTTTGAGAAAGTTTAGTATATATGGTTTCTAGAATAATGTTGGCAACCCTATAAAAAATATTTTTTGTACAAATAAAAATTCTGACTTTTGAAAGCGCAGAAAACTAGCAGATTTCTCATTTAAATTTTTTTGAAAAAGTTGTGTTTATATTTTTTTTAATATAATGCTGGCAACCCTATAAAACCCCTAGTTTTATAATTAAAATTAAATAATTATAATATTTTTTGCTAAAATTTTCCTTTCATAATTTTTCTATAGAAAACATTTTTGCTAAAATGTTGGTTACTTGCAGCACATTTTTTTTAAATTTAACTTGACATCTATGGCAACCCAGTTTCTAGAATTTTTACTGTTTTTCAAAGCAGCGCTTAATGAAATCAATTCTATTTTTGAAGTGTGAGCAACTCATATATTTTGTCGTACTAACTTCTTTTTAATACTTTTGATAAAAAAATCGATTTAATGGCAGCAACTTTTGGCAAAGTTGCCAGTTACTCGACAACTCTGGCAACCCTGGCAATTCTGCTTTTGTATTTTACATTCTAAAATATTTCTTTTATATAAAAATTGCTCTATCTTTACAATGATGTATTGAAATTTATTACTATTTCATTTGCTCAAGTCTCTATACTGCGTTTCGTAAAGATTTTTTGAAATGTCCCTTTAAAAAAAAAACAAAGGGTTAGTTACAACTTTAAGAAATGTCCATTAAAAAAAAAAGAGAAATATTTATTTTTCAGATTTTTTATAAAAATATTTAATCATTATCATTTATGCGGTATCAAACATGAAAGTTAGCGTGAAAAGCATAGATGTAGACTGATCAAATGCTTGTAATTCTCAACCAGTTTATGTATGAAAAAAATTTCAGTTTTCAGTTCACTGCGCTTAATTCACAAATTGTGCATTTTTTCTTCTTTATAACTACAATGCAAATGTTTTACCATTTTCTACAAAATAAAATATCTAAAAATTCCATGTGGGAGTCTGTGTCTCCAGCGTAAGGTGTAGCCACTGTCAGACTTAATAAATAAGTAAATAAATACCTTTCACAATACTCACTGTCTACAATCTACAACTATTACAGTTGCGTAAGCGGAAGCATTTGTTTTTGCTAAATACTTGTTTACTTTTGTTGTTGTTGTTGAAATTTTATGCATTTGTGGACGCCACACGGGTGCATGCATACAGATGTATGTATTTAACGGCGACTGACGAAATTTGCATTTTAGCGGTGCAGAGGAAAAAACACAGAAATTATGGAAAATGTGAAACATAAAATCTCGAGGTTTACAATCGCTTTGAGCAAGAAGCATATGGGGTAATAAAAAATATGCAGTTGGAAAATAAAACGCTAATAATACTTCGAAATGATGTGTACTAGATACGTACATATGTATGTATGTATATGGCTAGTACTCATATATATGTTTATAGCAAGCTCTGCGACAGATTTAATCAACTACTGTTTACATACATATATGCATGCAAGTCTATGTATGTTTATACATATATGTACCTAGCATATAGTATATACATACATACTTAAACATAAATAGATCTAATCAGTTCTGACTTTAATCTGTAGAAAATCACTTGAACGTCAAAGTAAACAGCGAAAAATAAGCGTTATTTACGTGTGTATGTGTTATAAATAGCCAATAACGGTGTATTGAAACATTGTCGTTTAAAGTTAATTGATATTATATCTTTTTTTCTGAAAATTGTTTGCAATCAATTGCTTTACATGAACCAAGATGCGGTAACTGTGTAAAAAAACACTTTTAATAAGAAATACATACATACATAAAAGCATTAAGTTGTGTAATATATGGTATATATATGTATATAAAGGGTGGTCGATTTCGAGGTTCCCTACTTTTTAAAGAAAAACACAGAAACTTCAAGTTTAATTGTGAATGTTATTATCAATCGAAAGAACATTCTTTGGCATTTATTCTTTGAAGAAATCTCGTTGAGACCAATTTTCGATGACTCGTTTGAGCATTTCGACTGCTAATTGGCAAATGACGCGCGTGATGTTTTGCTCCAAGGCTTGCATCGCAGCGGGTTTGTCCACAAAGGCTTTAGACTTTACATAACCTCACAAGAAAAAGTCTAACGGTGTGATATGAACAGCGTCTGTGTAACTTTATATTGGCTACAAAGCGCTTCGGCAATCTGTAAGTCCGAATACGGGAGTTTTTCATTTAATGCCATCACAAAGGACTAATTTGTTAGTCTACGTGGGATCATCGATCAGCCATTTTTACCATACCTATATGAACACGTTCTTGGTGGCCAATTGACCGGCTCAAAACGTGAAATGAGCTACTCATCGAAGTGTTCCCTCAATAAATCTATTGATTGATGCGATGTGTAGGAAGTGACGCCATTTTGTCGAAACCAAATGTTGCCGTGATCACGCGCTTCAATTGCAGGCATCAAATACTCGGTTATCAAGGTGCAATAACGGTCGCCATTGATGGTTACGTTCTCACCGACATCATTTTTGCAGAAATATAGACCCACAAAACATACCAAACCGTTGTTTTTCTGTATGAAATATCAGCTCTTAAATCTCTTCAGGTTGCTCTTCGTACAAATTGCGCAATTTAGCTTGTTTACATACCCATTGAGCCAGAAGCGGGCCTCCTCGCTGAACAACATTTGCTTCGATAACATCGGTTCTTGTGGAAAATTTTCAAGAGCCCATAGAGCGAAGCGATGTCACTTTGGAAGCTCAAGTGGTTTCAGTTCTTGTATTTTGACGCTTTCAATTTAAAATCTCGGCGTAAAACGCGTCAAATCATGCCATAATATGACAGCTTGACACGACTCACGAGCGATATGTCAAAAAAGACTATTGAAAAAACTACCTCTACTAGATCACACTTTATAAATAACCAAATTTTTGGGCTTTTTATTTTTATCTTGTACAAAAAATTTTTCTCTTTCATGAAATTTTGTGAAAACTTATCTTCTTACGTTCCAAACGCAATGTGTCTTTTTATTCAATTTTTTTTTGTAATTTCTCCTGATTGATGGATTTCTGGTAGACGAAGTATTGAATCGTTTCCTTACACTCAAGTATTGTTATAGAGTATACCCACTTTCAACGCGCGCTCTTCAAATGGCCAATGCTCTTTTTTGTTGGCTGTAAGTCTATATATAATTTTCCTGTATCGTAAGACCTTAGTTCTTGTCTTGTCATATTCTAACCATGTCTGTTTCTGCCATTTGGTTGTAGGTTTCACAGCTACCTCTTGATCGTTCCTAGCAGGCAAGGTGTTGTCTTCATTCGAGGCTCTTGACTTGGCCAACTGATATGCTTTTTCGCTGCAGAAAAAAGTTTTATTAAAAAAAATATTCTGATAAAAAATTAAAAAAAATGAAAAAAAAATTAAATATTCAAAATTTTTTATGTATTGTAATTTTTTTGTTTTTTTTTTCTTAAAAAAAAGTGATTCTGATAAAAAATTAAAAAACAATTAAATATTCAAAATTTTTTATGTATTGTAATTTTTTGTTTTTTTCTTAAAAAAATGATTCTGATAAAAAATAAATTAAAAAAAATTAAAAAAAATTAAAAAAAAAATTAAATATTCAAAATTTTTTATGTATTGTAATTTTTTTTTTTATTTTTCTTAAAAAAAATTTCCAAATTATCAGTAACATTCTATTGGCCTCAACTCGAGCTCTGGGTAGTTCATTGAATTTGTTTCTTGGTATTTCGGAAATTTCCTTTCATTGAATATAATCTCATCTCTACTTTGTTTTAATGAAAAAGTCCATATTCGTGCAAGAAGATGTGAAAAAATGCAATTTCTAGTTTTTATTTTTTTGTTTTAGGAAAAATTTTTCTAGTGTTTTGCTAGGTGTGTTTTTTTGTATTTCTCCAAACATACTAAAAATTCTTGAAATTGGTGAAGTTATTTTTGGCATATGGCCAAAAGTAGGAGGTACCATGCCCTATGTATGTATTAACATTGTCCAATTTTTCAACTATTCTGTAATTACGACTGTGGCTTTAGTAGCTTTCTACTTATGTGTGCTCCCGGTTAACTATAAAAATCTTCCCGAATATTCCGATTATTAAGGCAAATTCTCGACTATAGATATATGAGATGTAAAGCAAGAGAGAGAAAGTCACGTTGAAAATTAGAGGTCAGCTGGTACAAACTTTCTAAAATGCATTTGTTACTAAAGTGGACCTTCTAGGCCTTAAATTGCGTGTATTTATTCCAGCAAAAGTTCATGTACTTTTGTATGTCTGGTTCTTGGTAGATCTTAGTGATGAATAGTTTTACCATAATTCATTGCAATCCCACTATTGTTACTGAGGGGGGTACTCTCATGTGAACGCATGCATACATTTTACTAATTTTTAAGAAATTTTTTTTTATGCGACAACAAAATTAAATCATTTTAATTGTTTAATATATTTTTAATTGTATTTTGAAATGTACAAAAAAAAAAATCGTGTTTTACATTTTTAATATATATTTTTTTTAAATCAAAGTAGTCCCCAACAAAAAAAAAATAGTTCACTGGTCATGGTGATAGCGGCTGTTCATGTTGTCTGAAATAAAAAAATCGAATGGATTATTATTCAGTAGTTCTGCGGCTATCGTTCCTACCAAATATAATCAATTTCATTAAAAAAAAAATGTCGAACTTCAAAAAAAAAATCACGAAAATCTTGTTTTTTTCGTTAAAAATCGTTTAAAAAAATATGAAAATATTTTCGAAAATAAAAAATTCTGGTAGGGACGATAACTATAAATGAGTAGAAGAACATATGTAAATTTTAAAGCAATCGGTTGAATACTTTGTTTTTTATGACCGTGACAGTTTCAGAAAATGATGATTCGAGAAAAATGCGTCTGGCAGACAGTCCTTACGACACGTCGGCGACTATGAGCTGTAACTTATCAAATACTATGAATTTCGGTCTGAACTTTTCACGGCGTGTTTTCAATAGGTTTTTACTGTCAAAATATAAAAAAAAATCGATTTTTCGAAATGATTACACGAGCATACCCCCTTAAATTTTCATAATTTATGCCGTTTTCTGTTTTTTTTCTTTCTAAAAATGTATAGTTCTTGACTTTGTCCCCGCCCTAGGATCTTAGATCTTAGTATTCCTTGCAATTATGACCAGTTTTACTATTATTTCTTGTAGTTCCCACGTTTAGTACTTCAGTTTCCATGATTTATGCCGTTATTTGTTTTTTATTTTTAAATTTATTTTTTAAATTTACAGTTCTTGACCCTTGGCCTTGAATATTATTCAACAAGACATTCACCGTTGCTTTTTAATCAGTTGCAGATACGTCAATTTTGCGCTTGCACCTAGTACTCGTATCATCATTTCTGCTCTTGACTTCTATATCGCCATGACTTCTTCGACCAACTTTGGTCTTACGATTGGCTTTTTTATACCCCACTCTCCACCTCGCTTTCCACAAGCCACACTTTCCTTTGCATTTAAATCATTCTGCATTGCTGCTGTGTAAATAATTCGCTTATCTGTTATGCTTTTATTGCACTTATTTCGATTTGCAACGTTCTACTCACTCGTACGCACTTTCGAGCTCCTTCATTTCTGGGTCAAACTCATACAATGGTCGTTGTACTCGTCGGTGTCGTCTCTACACACGTCTCTACCACCCCCACACAGCGTCGTCGTAAACGTTTGTAAGTGAGCAGCAAGTTCCTGCATTGCCATGTTGTTGGCACCCCCAACAATTGCTGCTTACCGAATTGGCAAAGCACGCTCCCAACAACCAACTAAAAAGTCTCTCAAGCAATGCTGATAACAATAGTACACCCATCATACCCCGCTCTCTGAGGTGTCTACTTGCTCTCGATAACTATTTGCGGCTGCCACTCACTCGCTCATTTATTGATTGGCTCGTCTCTCTCTCGTGCTCTTTAGCTGTTGTGTTTTATTAATAGCGCGTTAATGGCGCTTTTGCATTACGTTATCGTTGAAAATAAAAGTGCATTTGTTGCGCCCCCATTTTCGAGCGCCTGCCCCTGCCAACCACCTTTGGCGCTTGTTGTAGCAAAAACAACGCAATCGTCACTATGTTCGTGCTCACGTATTAGTCGTGATGACGAGTATTCGTAGGTCGGCTGTTCGGTAGTACAGTGGGTAGGTTTCGGTAATAAGTGGTACAAAAATTTTATGAGTAAATTTAAGCAGAGAAATTTGTAAAACACAAAAAAATAAAAAACAAATCAATTTAAATAAAAAATTAAAAAATAAATAAAAAAAGAAATATAAAAAAATAAAAACTATTAAAAATAATAAAATAATAATAAAAAATTAAAAAAAATAAA
>NC_052502.1:69248357-69289364 GCF_016617805.1 Bactrocera tryoni | reverse complement strand
CAGATCTATAAAAAAAAAAAATAATAAAAATTAAAAAAAATAATAAAAAAAAATTAAAAAAGAAAATAAAAAATAATAAAAATAAAATAAAAAATCTAAAACACAAAAACTTGGAGAATAAAATATTCGGTTAATGGAATTTTAAGAAAAAATGCTACAAAATTTTATGGCAGAATATTAAATAGAATAAAAAAATAAACAATAAATTCATAATATGTACATATGTATGTGTTCAAGCATAATGCACAGTGGGTTGGTTTAGGCAAAAAATGTAATCAACAATATTTTAGAAATTATAAAAAAAACAAAGTTTAATGAATAAAAATATAAATTTTTTAAATTTATGATTTGAAATACAGTGCACAATAAATTGCTTTAAGAAAAAAAATTTACAAAATTTTATGAAAAAAATATTAAATATGTGTGCTATTTATATGTCCATGGCTGTATAATAAAAATTACACCATAAAAAATTCGATTCCGTACAATTTATGTTTTCACGCATAGTGCACAGTGGATTGATTGGTCAAAAGATGGAATAAAAATTAGATTAAAAATTTTTTCTTTGCAATTTTTTAGTAAAATAAAACTTTTAATACTAAGTGAAATTTTGTTCTCTAAAATTTTTATTTAAATTTCTTTTTTTTTTACTTTTAGTAAAAAAAAAATATCTATAAAAGATCAGTACTTGTTTTTTCGAGTGAGTTTTATTTTTTCCTGCAAAGCACAATTTGCCCCACTGTAACACACAGAATTTTCAAATGCTCGTTCGTTTCCATTTGTCAGCTAAAATGCGCTCTTCTAGTGCAACATGTCGTGCTCGTGCTCGTGGCTACACTTCGACATTTGCCTGTTCAACAACGACAACAACAACAGCAACTGCAAATGCATTCGTCATATATTTACACATTCACATGTAATTTATAAGCGACGTTGGCAGACGTTTGCATATTGTTGCTATTATCAGTAAGGTTGATAACGTTGTTGTTGTTGCAATGTAAATAGGCAACGCAACAAAATATTGGCATAGGCAATCATAGCGCTGCGTTCACTGTCAGCGTAATTGTTGTTGTTGCTACTGTTTATTTTATATTCTATTTTTATTATAATTACTAAAATTGTCTAGGGATTTTTTATGCTCTTGTTTACGCTTTTGCTAAAGCTTACTGGGAGTTGTAACGCTTACTAGTTGCATACTATTTGTTAGCCATTACTGCTCACAACCATTGTTGGATAACTCTGAGGCTAATTGTTCTGCGATTTATAAGCCTAAGAGTTGCTGATCCCATGTAAAGAGTTGCATACCCTTAGAACTTAGCTTTCCGTCTAATATTCAGTATTGTAAACTTAATGCAGACACTCTTTCTTATTTACACTATTGGGCACCTTATAAGATGTCGACTATTTTGCTCTTTTTGAGAGATCGGCAAGCACGATAAGCGACTTGAAAACATGACGATGTATTCAGAAGCAGCTTTATGTTCGACTCATTTACCTTCACAATCTTTCCAATTACCACATAAAAATGCTTCCCCCACTCCAACTACCCCAGTCTGATTTAAAAATCTTTAAAGTTTCGAAATCTAATTGCCAAAACTGTTTAATAATTTAAAGGTATGGTACTATGTGGTCTCTCTGAGCTTCGAATGAACCTTCGAATGAGCAAAAAATAGTTAGACTTTGTTCATAACTTTGAAATTCTTAATTTATTCTTCGGAATATATGTATGTCGTGTCGCTCAAAGTAAGCCCGCTTGGCAATAGACTTGGGCTAACCTTTTTTCATACTCGAAACAGTTGTTAAAGTCAATTGTCTCGTTATAAATCTCCATTCGTAAGCTAGCTATAAAATTTAATTTGACATCGGGAATTCAACATTCAGAATGAATAAGAAGTGTTTTGATCTAAAAAGTGGGTAAATATGCGCTCAAGACAGTCTCGCTTAATATATCATTTGTGATTTTCACTTCTCTCTGAGGTTTGGTCAAATATTGCTTTTATTAATCTAAAAATTAATTTTTCGATTTTTTTTTTTTATTTTTATACCGCGAACATATACCCTGTTTGCCATGATGTTTGTAACGCTCAGCAGGAAACATCATAGACCCTATAAAAGATATATACTACTGTGATCAAATTGAAAGGCGAATTTTTAATTTATACTTCGCGTGTTTTTCGAGTCGGTAAATTTTTGTCTCTGTAAGTTGGCTGTTAGTGACATCTATCATCAAAATATTCATCTTATATGGCATTGGTTATTCGTGATCATTTCGCCACATTTTTAACTACTATCGTGCCGCAACAACCGCATACGCCGGATTTACCCTCGTGTAACTTCTGGCTGTTCAGCAAATTCACATGACCACTTCGAGGACACTATTTTGACTCAATTGAGGATATAAAAGCTGAATCGAAGAAGGCTCTGCCATCACGACGAGGATTTTCCCCAAGTGCTCTGATAACCGGCAAATTCGTTGGCATAAGTGTATTGCAATGAGAGGGGATTACTTTGAAGGACATAAAATGGACAAAATTCACCTTTCGATTTGATCACAGTAATATGTAACCAAAGCAGTTTTTTTTGTATTTAAAATTTTAGTGAGTTTGCTCTGACTTTTGTTTGGACAACCTCTATTATTATAATTGGTGTATTATATTCAAGAGTATCTCCGGTTATGGAAAAGCCATGTTCGACTTGCATCTGTCTGTACATATGCGTACTAGTCCCATAGTTTTCAAGATATCGATCTGCAATTTTGCACACTTTTACTCCCACCAGAAGTTGCTCGTTTGTTGAGACCATCGACACCGGAACCCTATAGCATATAGCTGTCATACAAACTGAACGATGAAAACAAAGTTTTTGTATAGATTTTTTTTTTCATTAGTGGAGCGCGTATTATAGCTTTGGTGCGACTGAAGTAAACGTTTTTTCTTGTTTTTATTTTAGTTTTATTTATTATTTTATTTTATTGTTTATTTTTTTTTTTTATTTTACATTTCATTTATTCATTTCTTTTCATTCGTTTTATTTATAGTTTTTTGCAAGTTTTTATATTAAATTTAATGATAGTTTTTAATTTGTTTTATTTTATTTCATTGAGTTATTTTATTTTATTATTATTTCATTTTTATATTTATTATGTATTTTGTTTTGTTTCGTACTAATATGTTATGCATGTTTTACTTAATTAAATGTTGTTTTATTTTTTTTTTTGTTTGTTTTATTATATTGTATATTCTTTTTATATATTTTTTATTTCATTCCATTTCCATTTCATTTTGTAACATGATACATTTTTTTTATATTTTTTTAATAATATTTTGTTTTATTATATTTATTTATTATTTTTTATTTATTTATTTATATTTTGAACTTATATTTTTTATTTCATTCCATTTCCATTTCATTTTGTAACATGATACATTTTTTTATAGTTTTTTTTAATAATATTTTGTTTTATTATATTTTATATTTTTAACTTATATTTTTTATTTAATTTTTTGCATTATTGTTTGCATATTTATTTATTATTTTTTGATTTATTTAATTATATTTTATACTTATATTTTTTTTTATTCCATTCCCATTTCATTTTGTAACATGATACATTTTTTTATATTTTTTTTAATAATATTTTGTTTTATTATATTTTATATTTTTTTATTATATATTATTTATTTAATTTTTTTCATTATTGTTTGCATATTTATTTATTATTTTTTGATTTATTTATTTATATTTTGAACTTATATTTTTTATTTCATTCCATTTCCATTTCATTTTGTAACATGATACATTTTTTTTATTTTTTAATAATATTTTGTTTTATTATATTTTATATTTTTTTATATATTTTTTTATTTAATTTTTTTCATTATTGTTTGCATATTTATTTATTATTTTTTGATTTATTTAATTATATTTTATACTTATATTTTTTATTTCATTCCATTTCCATTTCATTTTGTAACATGAAACATTTTTTTATATTTTTTTTAATAATATTTTGTTTTATTATATTTTATATTTTTTTATATATTTTTTTATTTAATTTTTTTCATTATTGTTTGCATATTTATTTATTATTTTTTGATTTATTTAATTATATTTTATACTTATATTTTTTATTTCATTCCATTTCCATTTCATTTTGTAACATGAAACATTTTTTTATATTTTTTTTAATAATATTTTGTTTTATTATATTTTATATTTTTAACTTATATTTTTTATTTAATTTTTTGCATTATTGTTTGCATATTTATTTATTATTTTTTGATTTATTTATTTATATTTTGAACTTATATTTTTTATTTTATTCCATTTCCATTTCATTTTGTAACATTAACATTTTTTTATATTTTTTTTAATAATATTTTTTTATTTTTATTATATTTTATATTTTTTTATATATTTTTTATTTAATTTTTTTCATTATTGTTTGCATATTTAATTATTATTTTTTGATTTATTTAATATATTAAATAATGTATAATATTTTGAACTTATATTTTTTATTTCATTCCATTTCCATTTCATTTTGTAACATGATACATTTTTTTATATTTTTTTTAATAATATTTTGTTTTATTATATTTTATATTTTTTTTTATATATTTTTTATTTAATTTTTTTCATTATTGTTTGCATATTTATTTATTATTTTTTGATTTATTTATTTATATTTTGAACTTATATTTTTTATTTCATTCCATTTCCATTTCATTTTGTAACATGATACATTTTTTTTTTATTTTTTTTTAATAATATTTTGTTTTATTATATTTTATATTTTTTTATATTTTATAGTTTTTTATTTCATTTATTTAATTTTTTTCATTATTGTTTGCATATTTATTTATTATTTTTTGATTTATTTATTTATATTTTGAACTTATATTTTTTATTTCATTCCATTTCATTTTGTAACATGATACATTTTTTTATATTTTTTTTAATAATATTTTGTTTTATTATATTTTATATTTTTTTTTATATATTCATTTATTTAATTTTTTTCATTATTGTTTGCATATTTATTTATTATTTTTTGATTTTATTTTTTATTTATTTATATTTTGAACTTATATTTTTTATTTCATTCCATTTCCATTTCATTTTGTAACATGATACATTTTTTTTTAATAATATTTTGTTTTGTTTTATTTTATATTTAGAAATATTTATATATAATAACATTTATATTTTATTTATTTCATTTCATTTTTATCTATTTTTTTTATGTATTATATTTTATTTATTCATGCATATGTTTTATTATAAATTTATTTATTATTTTTTGATTTATTTAATTATATTTTAAACTAATATTTTTTATTTCATTTCGTTTCAATTTCATTCTTTAAAATTGTATTTTATTTTATATTTCTGTCAAATCTATTATTTATATATTTTTATTTTGTGTCATTCTCTCACACTAACTTCCAATTGATTTATTCTCCGCACACTTTGCCATTATTTAAATTTGTTTTTTTTTTCTTTTTTTGTTTTTAATTTCATTTCAATTGCAAATTTTGTTTTTGCCTTTGCTTTTGCAATCGCATATTGCCTTCAAAAATGCTACTGCACTTTCGGACTAATTGTCATCTTGACATTTTCAACACTACGCCGTTCGACACGTCACACACCTCGCACCCGCCACCAACGTTACACACACACACTTACGAACGACTCGGCAGCAGCCACGTGCATGTTTCGCGCCTGCATTTGCTTGCATGCGCCTTTGGCCGCCCTCTATTTCTATGGCTAATGCGCGCACTCGACACTGTTGTTGTTATACACTCGTGCGCTGTGTCGCTGCTGCTGTCGCTACTATCTAGGCAATATTATGTTGATGGTGTTATTGTTGTTGCTATTGCTATTCTATGCTTTTGTATTATAATATTTGTTGGTCGTGTTGTTGTTGTTGCTGTTTTATGAATTTTTCTATCAACATTCGCCGCCGTCTATCTTCTATCTATAAACGAACTAATGCGCTTGTCAGTGTGCACATACATACATACATATGTATGTATGAGTGTGTATGGCAAGCACGTTCGTTTGTTACATTCGCTCGCCAGTTTGTTCGTTAGGTCGTTCGTTGTATTTCAATGAATTTCAAGGATTTGTGGAAAAGTGTTGTTGAACCGAGCTTTGTTGTTGCAGTTTCTATGCAGTTTTTCTGTCTATATACATATGTATAAATACAAATATACAAATTCAACCTCGTAGTGCAATGTGCAATGTGGTGCAATTGCGACGTGACAGAGTTGCCAACGAACGCCACAATTTGCTGTGAGTATTAGAAAAATATTAGATAATTCGTTGACAGCGTTTTACGACTTGTAGCGCTCGGAAATGAGCATACTTGACTAATATATTCAATGAAGACCGGGATACAACTTTTTTATTGGGTATATCATGTGTTAGCTATTCCTTTTGAGAGCTGGTTGCAGCTTATCTAAAGCTCCAGTTCATGTAGAGCAGAGCCTTAAGTTTTAAAGCGCCCAAGAATGGTGAGAGTATCACTTAGTTCGCTAGAAGAAATATTCCTTATCTCTTCGGCGTTCGAAAATCAGCTAGGTATTCCATGAAGGGTTGAAACGAACAGTATTATTGAATTAGAACCTCTGAAATGTGCTTTTCATATGGAGAACTACATATTTGAAAGCATATGAAGCTTCAGTTGTTGCAAAGATTTCATCAATGAGCTCGAAGAAACGATAGAAACCCGAGTTTTATAACTTCTCACGGCATAGATATTAAACGAAAGTCTGAATCCAGCAATATTATTTAACCAACAGTACCAAAAATATAGATTTCTACTAACTTCTAACTTCTCGGGAGCATTCCTTTATCTAATGCTGTAGTCACTAGAAATCCTTGACATGGAGTTTTACCACTCATTTCTTCTTCTTTATTGGCGTAGACACGACTTATACACCATGGTTATAGCCGAGTTTACAACAGCGCCAGTCGTTCTTCCCTTTCGCTACTTGTCGCCAACTGGAGATTCCAAGTGTAGCCAGCTCCTTCTCCACCTGGTCTTTCCAACGGATTGGAGGTTTTCCTTTTCCTTTGCTTCCCCCGACGTGTATTGCGTCGAATACTCTCAGAGCTGAAGTATTTCCATCCATTCGGGCGACCTGAATGTGTCTCTTAATTCGCTGAACTATGTCAATGACGTCGTACATGTCGTACAGCTGATAGTTGCATCGACTGTCGTATTCGCCGTTGTCAATGCGCAAAGGACTATACAACTTCCGCCGAACCTTTCTCTCGAAAACCCGTAACTCCGACTTATCAGATGTTGTCATCGTCCATTCCTCTGCACCATATAGCAGGACGGAGATGATGAACAGGCAGCAGTTTCTTCAACTTGTATTAATAATCCCATTGGAACTCAATCTGTCCGATATTTTTCCAATTTAAAAATATTCATACAGTTTCAAGTGTCAATCGGACTGTTCTAAGTCTACCAAAGCTATAACAAATATAGAATTTGTAGACGGTAAAAGAGTTTTTGGAAAAAAAAAACGAATCTAGTTGAGTTCTATATTAACGCTTGAACTCGGTGTATTCCACTTAACTCTTCCTAATTTTTTTTAATGGATTGATTTTGCAATAAATAGAAAAAGATTAAGCCTACTTAATATTCATTAACCGTATGGATTAATTTCGACTCCATGAATTGAATATTTGTAAGCTCTCTTATTCAAAATAACTCTTTTTTCGGGTTTCATGGAAAAAGAGCAATGAAAAGGCAAACTGAACGAATTGTTAGGCTGGTTTTCAAAACAATATCGAATTGTAGAAGTATTCATTAGATCGAAAGCCATTTGAGTCAATGGACTCAAATTAAGGAGGATTAAGAAGTTCTTTCAGAATGTTTCGAGTTTTGTAAAAACATAAAAAGATTGATTGGGAATGCTTTAAAGAAAAGTTATAGTGAAGCGCTCCGAGTTCTAATAAGTTACTAAGACAGCTTGGAGCAGATCAATTAAAGAAAAGTGAAATTAAAACTGTTCCAGCTTTGGATGGTTTCCATGGTTTCGGAGAAGTCACTAAGGCAGCTTCGAGGAGACTCGTCGAACTCTCAAACACAACTCTCAAGCACAACTGAATTCCTAGTTAGCACGTAAGCTTCTTCAAAGAGTTTTCTCCTTTTTATTTTCCACAATGGCGATAACTCTACTACTGCCTTCCTTAGTCTCATACCTATCGCATAAACAACTGATTAACGGAACTTACAGCGGCTCGAACGACTTCTCGTCTCTACCACGAACGTAGCAACAAACTAAAATGTATGTCACCCTTTTCTGCTGCGCCGCGACGCACACTTTCACTGCAAGGCGAATGTGATAAACAACAATAAACCACAATAACAACAACAAGCACAGCAATAATACCAGAAAGAAATGCAATATGAAAGTATGAAATGCAAGCGTTCACTGGCGAGCAAACGAAGCAAGTACGAAAAACACATTTGTAGCTCAAGGATAAGCGGCCCATAACGTACACCTGACCTTCCAGAGTGCATTCACACACTTTCTACGCGGACGACGGGTCGGGCGGGGAGCCGACAATGGACGAGCCGAGCAACGTATGCCGAAAAGGGCGGACAGCAACGTGAAAGCGTTGGACAAGCGCAGCGCAGCGCAACGCATCGTATTTTGGGCTGAGCAGTGAGAGTGAGAGTGACATAAGCGTTGTGGCCGAAGAACGCAGGAGAGAGGAAGGATGGCAGGAAGTCATGACGACGACGACGCTGTTGCTGCGCTATGAAAGCAGCGTTGTTGCAGCGACAGGCGATTTTTGGTAAAAGTGCGAGTGCGAGTGCGGACGGCAATATAAACCGTTAACGGTAAATGCGGTCACAATGGCAACACTGCATTTAGTGTCGCAACAACAACGACAACTAGCTTTTTGGGTAGGCAGTCGACAGCATTGTGTGATGGCGTGCGGTGAGGGGCGCGCAGCTGAGCGCTGCGTACGGGAAGACTTGTTGGTTTGTTGTTGTTGGTGGCCGACTGGCCGAGAGCGCCGCAACGCGCGCGCCAAGAGCACGGAGACGTTGACGAGCTGAGCCGAATTGAGGCGCTGTCGCTGGCAGTGGCGTTGACTGCAATGCTAAGCGAAAATTGAGCACAGCCTACAGCAGCAACAACAACAATGATGCAGTCAGCTAGCATAAATGCAAACGAGCGTTGCTCACATACGAATTTGTTGCTCAGAATTTCGGCTGCGCACCTGTGGCGGTGGCGGCGGCGGCGACGTCAGCACAAAAGTGCGCATAGCAAGAGTGTGTGTGTGTGTGTGCTTTGGTTAGAAGCAGGTTTTCGAGACCCCAAAAGCGTGCGTTCACACTGACCGCACAACAGCTGTAGCCGCATGCAGCGCGAAAAGGTAGCAGAAAACTGGCACAAAAGGTAGTAGCTGCCAAGTGCTGCGACACCTACTCGCCACAGCTGCACGATGTCAGAACATGTTGCTGCTGCTGGCGGCTGCGCTGACCAAGCAACAACAAGCGTTGGCTCAGCTGCTGCTGCTTCTTATTCTTCTCGTTTAACATCGTTTTCTGCCACTAAACACTACTCATATTTCTTTTGTTTTTGCTTTTGTTGCTATTTCGTCGCTTATTGCATATGATTCGGTCGCTGCCGCTGCGCGCGCGTCGCCGCTGCCACTTTGTGTGCTGCGCTTGTCGTTGAGTTTGTGCTGACTGCGTCAGTTGCAATTTCCGTTTGCAAAAAATCTGAACCCGGACCGGAGTGCACCGCATCGCGCCACGGATCGCATCGCAAACGTCGTAGCGCGAATTCATAGTTTCGAAAACGTCGTGTATCGAGGCGTGTTTTTCGGCAACGCGTGAGCGTAAATTTGAAAAAAAAAACCGCAAAAATATAAATTTAAAGAAAATGTAGAAAATTATTGGAACGGTGTGATTTTGAAAATTGGAAATGTTTTAAAAAATCATGCAATATTGAATTGTGTACGCGTAACGGCCATATTGCACGAGCTCGCAAGCAAAAGGCAGCGCGGGAGTTGCATAGTGGAGTCAGCTGTGTAGAAGTGTGTATGTGTGAGTGTTGTGAAGCTGTTGAAAATGCTGGTTTTGTATGAAAGATATTTCGAAAACGTTTTGAATTTTGAAAATGTGTTTGGGTAGCGAAAATATGTGGAATTGATTATTGTTATTTTTAGTTTTAAAGTTTTCTTACGCACTTAAAACAGATAAAACAAAAAGCTAGCGGTACAAATGATAATAAAATTATAATAAAAATTAGGTGGTATACTCAACCACTAGTGTAAATAGAAATTAAAAAATAGTTGAAAATAAAACAATATAAAAAATGAGCTGACGCTGTCTTGAAAAATGTTCATTAAATTAAAAACAAGTAAGCTCATCAAAAAAAAAAAGTAGTGCAAATAAACAATATTTAAATTCAGGAATAAAAAGCTCTTTGTCTTTTAAATTTAGTTTAATTCGGAAAAAAAACTTGTGCTCTAGTGTCTCGAAATATATGGAAGTGTGTATTTAAAAAAAATAGTTTGATTTAGTAAGCAAGTGATAAGTGTTAAATTGTTGTTGCATATGAAACTAAATATTTTATTTTATTTTAAAATATTTTTTCTAAGTAAAAAACTCAAAAATAATAAATTAAAGACAAATTAATAAAAAATATTTAATCAGTGCCATGCTTAATTCTTTAATGAACAACTCAAAAACGAAAAAAGAACAAATTAACAGAAATAAATACATAAATATTTTAACATTGAGGTCTTTAAAAACTAAAAATAAAATTAACAAAAATTGTTCATAACTTTTAAGAATCTAAAAACCAGTTGATGAAATATTTTCAATTCAAGGAGTGCAAAGAAAAATATAACTTTTTCCATTAATAACACTGAAAAAAAGTTATAAATAAAACCAAACTCGATTAATTTATATTGATAGATACAATGTAAATATATTAAATTTATAAAAAAAATATATATAATATAATTATCACTTACATACATATGTAGTAAAGTGTTGACAATCCTAAAACAAAAAACAAACACACAAATCGACACCTGACAGTTTGGGCTTAGTATAATTGGAGCGTGCTACACGATGGAACTTGTCTTCATTATTGAATAATATTTCAAAAGTAATGAAAGCTTGGCGACGACAGTTCACAAATTTCATTAAAAATATGCCCGGAATAGTTTTTCACTTTGTCAACTGTGAATAGATTTTGACATGGCGGAACATTTTAATCGTGCGCTAATTAAATCTTGGGACACCCTGTAAAAAAATTTAATTTAAAAATTTAAAATTTAGTTAAAAATATAACGTAAAAAAATAGATTTTAATATGAAAATATAAATTAAAATAATAATAAATTAAAAATAGTAAACATTTTGCTTTAACTTTGGGACACCGTGTAAAAAAGTTAAATTAAAAAAATGTAAAATTAAATTAAAAATATAACGTAAAACAATAGATTTTAATATAAAAATATAAATTAAAATAATAATAAATTAAAAATAGTAAACATTTTGCTTTAATTTTGGGACACCCTGTAAAAAAGTTAAATTAAAAAAATTTAAAATTAAATTAAAAATATAACGTAAAACAATAGATTTTAATATAAATATAAGAACAAAAATAATAATAACAAATTAAAAATAGTAAAAATTTTGCTTTCATTTTGGGACACCCTGTAAAAAAATTTAATTTAAAAATTTAAAATTGAGTTAAAAATATAACTTAAAAAATAGATTTTAATGTAAAAATTAAAACAATAATAACACATTAAAAAAAGTAAACATTTTGCTTTAATTTTGGGACACTCTGTAAAAAAGTTAAATTAAAAAAAAAATAGATTTTAATATAAATATAAAAATTAAAATAATAATAAGCAAATTAAAAATAGTAAAAATTTTGCTTTAATTTTGGGACACCCTGTAAAAAAATAATTAAAATGAGTTAAACAATAACTTAAGAAAATAGATATTAATATGAAAATATAAATTATAATAATAATAATAAATTAAAAATATTAAAGAAAACTTACATATTATTAAAAAACTATTCAAATCAATAATTGAAAAAATATATTTTTGCCGAAAAAAAATTAAAAAAAATACTGCACATAAATTAAAAATATTAAAAAATTATATAAACAAAAAAAAAATAAATAATAATAGCAAATTAAAATATTGAAAAATACAGTTTTTTCATAAAAATTTTCGATGCAATAATTAATATACATATATAATATATTAACGATAATAATATATGTATGTATATAAAATTTTGATAATATGTATATACGTATACATTAAAGTATAATTAAAAAATTGTAATAAAAAATAAACGTATTAAACTGTTAACTTTACTTAAAAGACTATTGAAAAAAATTATTTAAATAGGTATCTATTTATTGTTAAATAAAAAAAAACATTATTGCAGTTTAAAAAAAAGAAAATTTAAACAATCGGTGTTCAAAAAATTTCAAAATATGTATTTTCTAATAAGGATTTTTAACATGTGCATTATAATGATATAAAAAAATTATTTATTTCTAAATTTGGTAAAGTTGCTATTCCAATTTATAAAAAAAAGTCTTAAAAAATTTTCGAAATATTTTTAAACAATAACTTTTTTTTTTAATTGAAAAAAATAAAAAATCTTGTTTTAAAAAATTATGTTTATACCTGTGATATTTGATTTCAATATTTTAATATAATTATTGTAATTGGTTTAGATGATGCCACTGTGCTTTAAGTGGGGTCAGTAGGGTAATCCGGCCTGCTTTTTTGACATTTTTTTTATATAAATTTTTATTCTACAATAGAACTTTTTTCACATATCAGGGGGTATATCGTGGAGTGTATAAAAAAATTTTTCGGTATGTTTTGATGACAATTGTCGGAGAAATGGCTGGGTGCATGAGATGCGTTTTTTCACTGGCGCACACGATTTCTCATGTTTGGATCATCTGAAACACAAAAAGACAATTTATTCTTAAAAAGTACGTGAATGGTTATCGTCGCTACTAGAATCATGAAAAAATGTTGATAAATAACAAAGTAATTAGCATTTTTTGTACATTTTTTCCATGTTTTTTTTACATAAATTTTGTCATAACATTGTTAATAAATCATAAAAAATTATGAATAAGGAAAATTATAGTAGGGACGATAACCAGGCGTTTTGTGAACATTTAAAAAAAATTAAGCAAATCGGTTGAATAGTTCGACCGATGGACATAAACGTTGAAAAAAACGTCGAGCGGTATTATTATTTTTGGGCCTTTTTCGAAACTTTTCAATGGTAAAGTGGGTTTCTACATTAATTCTAAGGGTATAAAGGAACAGAAAATGCAAAAAAAAAATTTTTTTTTAAGATTACGCTACTGACCCCTTAAGCGATAAAAAAAGCAAAATGAAAGCTTTTCATGGGAAGATTCTGCTTGAAATTTTTTTTATCGGATTTCATTAAATTATAATCTGACATTAGCCATAAAAGAATACAAAAATTGCTTAAGTATGGAATTATTACAGATATTCCAAACAATTTTAAGAAATATGATCTTAATTGCAGTACTGATAGAAGCAATAAAAAATATTTGGCTTTGATGTTTAAAAATATTAGAAAATAAATAATTTAGTTTAAAAATTTTTATGTTAGGTTAGGTTAAGTTAGTATGTTAGGCCCATGAGCCACGTATAGACCGTTTTGGTCCCTTGGGATACCATATGGAGTTCAGTTAAAATATATTAAAACAAAATCAAAAAAAAAAAAATTAAATAGTATCATGCGATAAATTTAAAATAATAATAATAATTAAAAAACAGTACTTAAACAAATCCGAAATAAAAATGTAAAAATATCATATCATAAATTAAAAAATTGTATAATTAATTATTTAGTAAAATAATCCAAACAAGAAACTAAATAAATGAGAATATTAAAAAAATATAAACAAAAATTAAAAAAAATAGCATGCAATAAATTGAGTAAGAGTATAATTATAAAAAATAGAAAAGTAAAAGTAGCATGACTTGAAAACTTTCAATTAAAATTTTCAACAGATTTTTTACAGATCAATTTAAACAAATTAAGCTTTCGCTAAATTTTTTAAACTGATCTGTAAAAATATTTCATTTGTTGTTGTAAAAAATTTCCAAAAATTTTTTTTTACGGAAATGTGAAAATTTAGTAAATCTTAATTTGTAAAAAAAATGTAACAAAAAAAATCTAAAAATTATTTCATTTGTTGTTGTAAAAAATTTCCAAACTTTTTTTTTACGGAAATGTGAAAATTTAGTAAATCTTAATTTGTAAAAAAAATATAACAAAAAATCTAAAAATTATTTCATTTGTTGTTGTAAAAAAATTCCAAAATTTTTTTTTACGGAAATGTGAAAATTTAGTAAATCTTAATTTGTAAAAAAACTGTAACAAAAAAATCTACAAATTATTTCATTTGTTGTTGTAAAAGATTTCCAAACTTTTTTTTTACGGAAATGTGAAAATTTAGTAAATCTTAATTTGTAAAAAAATATAACAAAAAAAATCTAAAAATTATTTCATTTGTTGTTGCAAAAAAATTCCAAAAAAAAATTTTTACGGAAATTTTAAAATTTAGTAAATCTTAATTTGTTAAAAAAATGTTAAAAAAAAAACACTAAAATATAACTTTTGAAAATTAAAAAAAACATAAAATATTATCAAAGCAACAAATTAATATGAAAGTGTATCATGCAATAAATAAAACAATGGTAAAATTTATAATTATTAAAATAATACAAGCAAAAAAACAAAATGAAAAAGCGATAAGCATGAATAAAAAAAATCACAAAAATAAATTTTTGATAACTAAAAAAAATTACTTTTTGAAAAATTTCAAAAAAAAAATTACTTTTAGAAAAATTTCAAAAACAAAAAATACTTTTTCAAAAATTCCAAAAAAAATTAATTTTATCAAAGCCACGCTTCAAATTATTGCATTTTCAACAACAACATATAGTCAAAATTTGTTGTGCTTGCGCTAAATGTTATCTCTTGTATGAGTATGTGTGTGCATTCTCATTGCGCATATGTGACATATGTGTTAGTGCGCACGTCTACTTGTATTTGTGTGTGTTGTCAAGTTTGCTGCATTGTTTTTGTTTTATTGTTGCAACAAAGGCAATATTTGTTGTGTCTAGCCGAACGACCGAGTTGCATGCAAAATAAAAACAACAACAGCAGCAAAGGAAAAAATCTAATTACACAAACAAAATAACAAACAAACGAAATAAATCACACATGCACAAATGCATGTATGCACATATACACAAACACATGTACACACACATGCGCACACTAATGCAAAAAACGACCGAAGCTACATGCCACACACTGTTGCAATGCTCGTGAGACTGGTTTTTAGGCTGCTATTTCATTAGAATCGCGCAACTATAGTTGTTGTTGTATATTCCATTATTGTTTTCATTGTAATTTGTGTACGTCAAGCCACGCTGTATAATTTCTCGTAAGAATTTGTATTATAACAAAGTTAATATGAAATCATTCAATGAACTCAAACTCAAAGGTCGTTTGTGTGGTTGTGCCGTGGGCGCTCTGTACCCCCTACCTACCCGCTCTCAAACCTGGCACATGTCGTTGTTGGAGAGTTTCGGCTCGTAAGCGCATGCGCTGAATGGATGCTTAATTTTCAAGCGAAGTTTCTCAAAAATATATACACATACATATTTATTTACCATATATTTACAGTGGTTAATAAAATAGTGTTTATGAGGTTTGATAATCATTTTAATTGCAATCACTAAAATCTGCTTGCATGGGTATAACGCTACATCTAGTCGATTTGAAAGGTATCGATAGTGGAGCGCCTCGTTAATGGCTCAAAATTAGCTTAACACTCAAGAATCGTAAAATTTGTTATGCTTTATGGCTACAGCAATTCTTTTTTACTCTTTTTGTATTTTTTGAAAATCTAAAATCGCACAGAAGACGCTTAAAGCCTTCACTTTCGTGGCTGAGATGCACAGCATCTTCTGTGAATACCAATTTTTTGTACTCCATTAACAAATATTGATCGCCAACAGCGTTGATGGCACCTAATCGATATTAAATATCTACTGACCTCGAAAGCTTAAGTGAAAGCTCAGAACACAGTGCTTTAAACCGCTCACTCAAACTGTAAATCAACTATTTTTTTCTTTTAAATTGAATGTTCTTCAGAGCCATTTCTGTTGTCGATTGTTAAGCTTAAAAAAGCTTCTGTCTTTGGTTTGTTGTTAAGCTCAAAAAAGCTGCTGCAGATCTCAAGTGAAAGTTTATTTTGAAATCTGCTTCTTATAACCGCTGAAAGTTTCATGTTCAAACAACTTGATTTTCGATAACTAAAAAAAGCTTCAGTAGACTTCACGTAAAAGCTTTTTTTTTAAATCTGCATCTAATATGCACTGAAACCTTTATGTTCCAACAGTTATTTTTCGATAACTTAAGAAGTTTAAACCACTAGCTTCTTTTAAACCCAAAGGTGTTAACCTTCGAAAGCTTAAACTTCAAATAACTTTTTCCAGCTTTTCCATTTTTGAACCAAGCCTTGTTTTCAAATCTGCGTCTAATTCCGCTGAAAGCTTCCGCGAAGCCCAGCTATCTAGTAGTAGAACACAAGAAAATACGGGAGCACCGACCCGTTCCCATTCTACCGATAGCGGTTCTACGGTGCCTTTCCTTGCTAGCTCATCAGTTTTGCAATTTCCTGCAACTCCGCTATGACCTGGCGCCCATACCAGTTTTGTCCCAAAGACACTCGTTGCTATTGATAGCGAGGTTAGGTACTTCTCCACCAACCCTTAATACAATGCGCTGTTAATGAGTCCAAAGCTGTTATGGACGCTCTGCTATCCCAGTGGATGGTCACTTGTCTGAAGGAGGGTGTACTCCAGAGATCTACTGCTACCTTGCTTATCTCAGCTTGGAAGACACTGCAATAGCAAGGAATGATATGGGGATGTGGGTTCAACCTCTTGAGTAAAAGGAAACAAATGTTTAAATAAATAATTTTTTTTATAAAAAATAGTAATAACAGAGCATACGAATAACTTGAATTTTAAAATAAAAAATTTACTCACAATTTAAAAAGATTATTCCGCAATTCTTTGCTACCCAAATACAGTGTTACAGTGTGTGTGAATTTGAAAAAAAACTAGAAGAAAATATTAAATTAAATTTTTTAGATATTATTAAGTTTTAATGAGTAAAAAATAATTAAAAATTTATTAAAAAATATTTCTCAAATATTTCTGTACTTAGTTGAAAAATAGGCGCTAGAAATGTCTAAAATTATAAACAGTATGTATAATTAAAAAAAATGTGCTCTAAGTCCTTATAAAAGTCGGCCAGTTTAAACGTGCTCCGCCTGTGAATTAATGTCGAAAAGAAAATAGCGATGAAAAAGTGAAAGCCTGCTAAAGCCTAATACCCTGAGTGCTTGATTATGCATTGAAAAATAATTGTGAAAGATCTCTCCGAAGCAGTGAAAACTTTGTACCTAGGCAAGTAGCAAAAATTCAAAAGACAACCAGCTGGTAGCAGCACAAAGGTCAAAATCACCAAAAACGGCAGCAAAATTACGTCCCATAAAGTATCCAGAGAAACACAAACTATGCCTGGCCCGGCGGTGTGGTCGGGTAAGTAGAGTCAATACTGTACAATATATTTTAGATTTAAAATTTTAAAAATATTATTTAGAATAAAGGGTGCCATTTCGAGGTGTTCTATTTTTTTTAAGAAAAAATACAGAAACTTCCAATTTAATGAGGCATGTTTATTATCATTCGAAAGCACATTTTTTGGAAGATTATATTACTCCAAGGTCGCAATCGAAGCGGGATTGTCCGCATAGACTTCACACTTTACATATCCCCAAAAAGCCCAAAGCTATCACACGAACTTGGTGGTCAATCGACCGACCCAAAACGTGTAATCTCTTCAGGTTGCTTTTTGTCCCAAATGCGGCAACGTCGGATCTTCTTTTCAAGAGCCCATTGGTCGAAGCGATGTTGCTTGGGAAGGTTGTGCGGCTTTAGTACTTGCATAAGTTGTATTTCATATGCTTTTAATTTAAGATCTCGACGTAAACTGCGCCAAGTCGTTCCATATGTCAGTCCAAGTTGCTGCGAACGGCGCCGTATCGACTCTCTACGTTTACTCACAGCTACGGCTGGTAACTTTTCTTCACTGCGTGCTGGACGTGGTATATTTGGTCGAATATTAGCCAATAATGAATGCTACGTCTCAAGAGGGGTGGTGGTGTTGCGAATATTACGCCCTGTATCCTGATTATGTTGACCATAAGATGACGAAGCGCGCGAAAAACATTCGTTGAACGATTTTTAAACTTTGCTCAGGCGTAAGTCTTTCCACGATGAAAATGCCAAACAATACTGAACAAAAATAACTTGACCGTTTGACACGGCTCACGAAAAACTATTGAAAAAGTACCTCTACTTGGATCACCGGTTATACATTTTTTTATTTCACTCTAAAAACTCTAAAAATCACTTCAGCATAAAAGTCAGTTAACCACATCATCTTCTGCCCTTTCACATGCAAATCCGTATTACTGAAGCAACACGTACTAAATAGGTATGTATGTGTGTCTGAGTGCTGTCGTAGACTTGGCCGTGAAAAAAATAAAATATGTGTTGGTCAAGTGAAAGTGCGTCGTTAAAAAAGAAAGAGCCACTCGAAATTCAGTCAATTTCAGGGTTAGTGAACTTCGAAATTAAAATAGAAGAGCGCTATAAATAATTTTCGGTGATATTTAATTAACATAAACGGGCATATACATACATTAACACATATACGAATATACACTACATGTATGTATATGTACATGTGTGAGTATACACTGTATGTATAGTTATGCATATAATTCAGTTTGACTTGTTTGAGTTGATTGGGCAGCTTGAAAAAAGTTTGAGGTTAGACACAAAGCTGGAATGGTAGCATAAGTGTTGTAGTGTAAAATTGGTTGCTTTCTTACAGCCAATGAAGTTGATGAAGTGCTGAATGTTGTTTCAAGGGAAAAATTCGAACAAAAAATAATTTCAACACATTTTTTAAATTGTGAACAAAATCATATTGCAATTTTATTGATTTAAAATTTGTTTTCTTTTTAATCATTTAAAATTAATTTCTAACTTTTTTATCGAACCTTTTTACAAAAGTTTTTTTTACACACTACTTTAATATTTTCAATATTTTCAAAATAAACTAAAGAAATCTTTATTGTCATAAAAAATAGACAAATTGGCATGTCTAAGTTTCTATTAAGGCAATCTCACACTCACATTAATGAGAAAAAAATTTTATTTAAAAGGTTGGAGAAAAAAAATTCAAAGACTTTTTCATATACTTTTATTTTTTAATTTAAATCTCTTTACTTAAAAAATATTTTTTTTTTATTTCTAACTTATTAATTTTATTTATTCTATCAAACCTTTTCACACACGTTTTTTGTTATAAATTATTTCAATATTTTAAATCTTTTTCGAAATAGATAAATTTAAACTTTATTTTCATAAAAATTGAAAAATTGCGTTTCTTTCAAAGTAAGCAAACATTCGCTTCAGTGAGAAAAAAATTTTACAAAATTTTCGCTCAAAATATTTGTTTACAAGCTTTAATAACTTCTTTCATATATCTTAATTTTTTTTAATTTAAATTTTTAATTTTTTTTTAAATTTTTTAAAAAAATTTGATTTATTTAAAAATATTTTTTTAAATTTAATTTAAATAAAAATATTTTTTTAAATTTAATTTAAAAATATTTTTTAAATTTAATTTAAATAATAAAAATTTTTTTTTAATTTTTAATTAATTAATTTTTTTATTTATCTTCTTCTTCTTTACTGGCGTAAAAACCGTTTTTTTGATTTATATAAATATGAAATTAGTTCCCTTTACTTTTTATCGAGTTTTTAAAGATTTTGTTTTTACAAGTAATATTAATATTTTAAAAATTTTCCTTTCATAAAAAATTTAAAATGGAGGAAACAATTTCATGACTTTTTTCATATACTGCTAATTTTTTATTTGAATTCTTATTTCTTATTGAATTTTATTTAATAAATATTTTTTTTTTATTTTTCATTTATTAATTTTTTTTTTCAACAAAATTTTAATACTAAATTTTTTAAACACTTGAAATTCGCTTTCTTTATTTTTTATCGAATTTTTTTTTTTAAATTTTGTTTTTACAAGTTATATTAATATTTTAAAAATTTTCCTTTCATAAAAAATTTAAAATTGAGGAAACAATTTTAAGAACGTTTTTTTCATATAATTTTATATTTTAATTTAAATTTTTTCTTTTTTATTGAATTTTATTTAATAAATATTTTGGCTTTACTATTAATTTATTTGATTAATAATTTTTTTTTATATCAACGAAATTAAAATCAATAAATTTTTTAACACTTCAAAACGTTTTCTTTACTTTTTAACGAATTTTTAAAAAATTTCCTTTCATAAAAAATTGAAAATGGAGGAAACAATTTCAATGACTTTTTTCATATATTTTTATTTTTTTATTTAAATTCTTATTTCTTATTGAATTTTATTTAATAATTTTTTTTTTATTTTTAATTTATTAATTTAATAATCTTTATTATTAAATTTTACCATTTAGGCAATCAGACATTTGCTTCAATGAGAAAAATTTTTTTTTACAAAATTTCTGTTTAAAAGGGTTGGACAAAAAAATTTCGATAACTTAATTTTTAAATTAAAATTTTTATTTTTTATTGAATTTTATTTAACAAATATTTTTTTTAATTTTTGATTTATTATTATTTTATACCAACAACATTTCATTACTAAAAATTTTAATGTTTAATTTATTAATTTTTTTTCAACAAAATTTTAATACTAAATTTTTTAAACACTTGAAATTCGCTTTCTTTACTTTTTATCGAATTTTTTTAAATATTTTTTATACAAATTATGTATATTGAAATTTTAAAATTTTTCCTTTCATAAAAAATAGAAAATGGCTACTTTGATTTACTCAGCCAAGCAAACTTTCGCATCAATGAAATATTGTGCTTTTTGTGCCATGAAAAATAAAATTGCATACAACAACAATATCAAGTATTATAAATACCCAACACACATACATATGTATATTTAGATATATGTATGTATGTATATAATTCGGTAAATGGCATTTTGAACGCCCCTCAACCTTAACTTACATTTTTCACTTTTGCTTTCTTTGCCATTTCACACTTCCACTTAATTTTGTTTTTTTTTTCGTTTGTTGTTGTTGTTGCATTACACGATTGCGCCATCGTCAATCATGCGCTTCACTGCCGTTGTTGTTGTTGTTGTTATCGCTGGGTTTCTTGTTTCTGTCACCAGTGTCGTTTTTTCCACTCTTCTTTTCTTTTTCTTTCTCCGCCTTTTCTTGGCCAACTGCGAACTTCGCGCTAAAAGAAATTTCGTAATTTGAGTTCAAATCACGACTTGAGGCGGAAATAATGCTGGCATGGAAATGGGAAACTGACTCGAAAACACAAATTGTGTGAAATATGTGTGTTTATATATAAAAATAACGGTGAATTAAAATAAAAGAAAATTTTTAAAACAAAAATACGCACAAAATATTCAAAACAATTTTTAGAAACTTTATACCAAAAAAAATGTTGCTTGCGTTGGTTCAAAGCTATAATACCTTTCATAAATACAGAAGTTTCCTAACAGGAACTTTGATTCGTGAGTTTGTATGGTAACTAGTTGTACTATATATGCTATAGCCACTCGATCTCAACAATTTCTTCGAAGATTGCATCGTTGCCTTAGACATGCCTTACCAAATTTCGATCCGTAAGTTTGTGTGGCAGCCATATGCTTTAGTGGTCGGCCGTTCCTACAAATCAGCAGCTTCTTGATGAGAAAAAATGGCTTTAAAATTTTTAGATCGATGGGCTGACGAACTGAAGGACTTGCAGACGATCAGAACGTTTAAAACCGCTGTGCTATAACTTTTTATTGGGGCTTAGATAGATAGATAAATAAAAAAGGATTGCACCGCGACGTATGATCTATTGTGCCCTCACAACGAGTCACTAGCCCCAGCGTATTCATAAATTCCAATATATTGCTGGGTGCTATTGAAATGACGTGAACCCTACTTGGAAACATGGATCCCTGTCATCCGCATATCCCTGACATTGTATCCCATTGTTGGTTAACAAAGCGATTATGTCATCCACGATAAGGCTTGATAACAGTGGGGATAGCACGCAACCCTGTACGCAGCCTATTGTAGTGTCAAGACGAATTCTAGTATCGCCTTCTGTGGTTGCAGCTATTTTGGTGTGCAGTAAAGATCACCTTCGCGATCTGCCATGGCGTTGGGATATACGCCAGCGCAATGCTATCTCCCATCAGTTGAACCTGCTCTCCCTGTTGCAAAAGTGCTGAAATGATACCGTCCGCCTCCGGAGACTTGAATTTCGTGAACGAAGCCATAGCCAACTTGTTTGAGTCCGCAGTAAACAGTCGACATGCCACTACTCAATCTAAGCCAGATGGCTTGTGTTCAATTACATGTAGATACTGGTCTTCCCGAATTGTTTCCAGAAAGAAACACCAAAGTGCCGTAGCTCTTTCTTCCGCACTTATCGTATAGGTTCCGTCACATCTTTTAATTGCTAGTATTGTGTCGGTCTTAGCTTTAGCCAGAGCCCTGTGCAGCCTTGCTGCCTCTAGTGTCGTGCAGACGTTTTCACAGGCATTCCTGAAATTGTGCTGTTTGGCAGACTTAATCTCCTTTTCATAAGTAGTTAGGTTGAATCTGTACTGCTCCCAGTTCCCAGTACGTTTAAGCTTGTTAAAGAGCTTATGTACCTTTGTCCTAAGTACTGGGAATGTACCTGACCATCAAGGAGAGTTGTGTAGTTTGGTGATCGTCTTTAGAGGGAAGCTGCAGTGATATGCGCTTATGATGACCTGGTTGAGAGCAGACAGCCTGCTCTCCAGGCCTAGGGCCGTTGCTCCACTGTCTAGCTGCCCTTTCCCACTAATATTCATCTCTAACGTATCCCGATAGGTGACCAATTGGTGCTCTTCGAAATACGTTTGGGTGGGAGTTGCGGTATCTATACCCTTACGAATCTCATGATTCTGTGATACGCCATTGAAGGTTATGATGACACCCCACACTGTGAGTATAGTCCAGTCATGTGTTTGTTGCTCAGTATGATGTCCAGTACTTTCCTCCTATTTCTTGTGAAATAGGGGGTGAATGTGGGGGTTTATAGCCCACATTCTCACACTATTACTAATGATAAATTCAAGGAGAGCTTCACCCAGTGTGTTGAAGTCCACGCTGCCCCAATCTGTTTGCTGTGCGTTTGCATCACAACCCAGAATAAGGCGTTGTCTGTTTCCCGTTTTTAGTGGTTTACTTTGGTTTTTTTTGCAAATGAGTCTGTGCATAACTCTGCGCTGTAGAGCAAGCACGGATTTTGGTCTGCGACAACGCTGCAATATTTGAGGAAACTTCCTATATCGGTCCTCTATATCATACAGTCATATTAACTAAAATATCAAAACTTTATTTCTAATCTTTAAATTATTATTTTTTTTTTGATAATTTCAAAATATTTATATCATATTTATTTATAATTTTTCTATGCAACCGATTCCAAAAAATATCTGAAATTACCATTACATTTTGAAGTACTCGCATTACTTGCACTTTTGCTCTTTCCGAGTATGCGCTTTGTGCTATTTTATATGCCAAATTGGTTGTAAGCCAAGCGGCAGCACAATAAAAATCAGAGCCAAGTTGAGCTGTGACTTGGCAGTCGGCAGCCAAAAGCGTAAAATGACCAAATAGCCAATTGGCAAAGCAAAAGCGAAGCGTGAACTCCTTTTTCCCGCACTTGCTATTATTTTTCACTTCCTTATGGCGTTAATATGTATAGATGTAAGCATATATGTTTGTGTAAAGCATACTATGTGATAGCGTTACAAAGCAGGTCGCTCGAAAATATAATATTCCCGCAATGAAAAAACTATCTGTAAGCCAACTCCAATTGCTCGAGCTTCGCAAACGAGTTTTGCACACTTGCAGCTGTTCGAAATGAAATTCGAATTCGACAGAAATAGTGCGAGCCACACAAACACACATACATATATATATATATCCGTCCGTCTGACGTCGCCCAGCGCCGCTTGGCTATTGCACAAGTGAAAGTTCTTTACGGCGGCCCGTCCATGACACCGTTTGCCATGATTCAACAGCGACGCAATCAGAGCAAACGCTTGGCAGCGAGCGCGTAAGCGCGGTGGGGAGTGCTGCTGTTGTCACATTAGCGGTTAATGATCTTGCCAATCGAGCCAGCGCTCATGAGGTGTGAGCTTTGTGGTTCAACTATCAACTACTGTTTGAAGTGAGCGAAAATGTGAGCGAGAGAGAGAGAGAGAGCAAGATCATGGACTCATTTAAGCAGTTTACGCTCTTTCGCTTTAAGCCGCCGTCAAATCAAGCTACCGTATTTGTTAATCAATCAACTTTTTTTTCTACTCGCTTTAATCTCTTCTTACCTTTACCTGTTATTTGTGCCACTTGCCGGAGCGTGCGCTCCACAGACGGTAGTGCGACAGAGCGCGCATGAGGAAGAGAAATGCAAACGACGAAATTAATGACACAGGAAGATGTAGTTGAAAGAAATACCGCATGCCGTGTGGTTGTCTGTCTGAGAAGTGCTTAGTCAGGCTTTATTGGATTTGGCTCAGTTTAATGCTGGGCACTGCGGTTTGTGGGGTAGGAAATATTAACGTTGCTGGGAAAATATTAGTAAAGCATGAGAAAAGTTTTTATTCAGCGCATTTTATGACAATTTATTTGAGCCGCAACTGTGTTTGAGCTTAAGTTAGGTTAGGTGTACTAATTTTGTAAGCTTATGAGTCCCATACAAGAATAACAAGCGCCTTGAGAGATCGGTTAGCATTATTGATTATTATTTCTGTAATCTCTCAATGAACTTTTATATTAAAGTTTAATTTCGAGTGCCTACTTCAGGCAAATAGACATGCTCTTCCAGTTTAAGCTTTAGTTATTTTTTTGCTAAGCATTTCGCTGAGCTGTACTTTGATTTTTGGCATAAATCATCAGCAGAACGTTCCGCATATCTTTTAGCCATAGATTCATAATCTTTTAACTCAATTACATTCGAGAAAAATATTGTATGATATCACATCTCCATTGTCCTATCTTACTAGTATCCCTTTCTTCGAAGATTTTAATATATTTGTACTTTTAAAAAGTATAAGATGAAGACAAAATTTTATACGATTGTTATGATCTTCCAGCTTTTCGATATTACTTTTGTTGTACAATTGGTTTACTGCTTTAAAATAGGCCTCATTTCCGTTAGATTTTGATGGTCAATAGATTTCTTTCCAGCAAGCAATTTTTTGAGGTCAGGCACAAGAAAAAGTGGCAGGTTTGAAGATTATCATGGTTACGGTAGCAATTCCAAGCAGTTTTGCCATAATTAGCTTTGATTTGAGACACTATTATACTGTTTTCATTGTGAGTTAGTGCGACACTCACTTCACGTAGATCTTGAGAATACCAAAATGACACTCACTTTAACAAAATATTGCTGACACTTACTTAACGTAGGGCTTTAGAACAACAAATATTCTAGAATCATATATGTGACCTGGTCTACGAAAAGGGGGCTTAGGTGTCAAAAAAAAAGGAGAACAATTAATGAGATAACGAGAAACTGACGATTATTTTGAACAGCTTTTCCCAGAAAACTTGTTTTCGCACGTTAGCCCCATTTTCGTAGACCAGGTCACATATGATAAACACGTCTTTTCGATATTTTTTGAGTGTCGTTCATCTCATTCATCCTCATTTAATGGTGTTCAAAAATACTGCTGTGCGTTTCATTGAAGTTTTTTGCCAATAATTTTTTCTTTTGAACGTCGGTTTCATCACATTCTGTGCACATATGACCTGCTCGTAATTTAACGAAACATTTAAGGGTAGTTGCTATGACTGGCTTGGAAACACGATAAACTCATTTTGTACCTTTTGGTATCAATATATTTTTTTCATCAGAAAATTGTGTTTTCAGTTATTTACAACAATTTTTGATTATCTCGGTATAATTAAATCATTTTTTGGGCATTTCGGATTCCTTTTCATTGGAGGCGTTTGTTACGTAATGGGTCGCAAACGCAGCGTACAACCCTCGGGAGGGATGGTTCGTCTTCTCACTTTAGCGCGCTTTCAAACGAATGTTCTTTGCCTATCCAGAGGATACTTGGTCTACGATCGAAAGTCGTGAGCTGCTTGAGCCATATGTAAAAGAAGAGTGTCTGGCAACTCCCCAGTGAGTGGTGCTCAGAGAACTTTCCTCACTTGCGTGAACTTCGAGACATGACTCCATCGTCCTACTTCTACACATGACTCATGCCTCAATTAGGCATTTTGGGCTCAGCCAAAATAATGTTCCGTGTGCACTGATTATTAGTATAATGGAAGAGCGGGGTTGTATTTTGTTTAATAGCGGCAGCTACATATTTCTCTTCGATTCTAATCTTTATACTCATAAAGTGCTGTGGCTTCTGTGGTATAGAGTATATTTGCACTGTGAAATCTTTTTTTTTTAATTATCATACATTTTATTTAGCTATAAAATAAAGTTTTTGCCTATTAGTATATTAATCGCTTTAAACTCGAAAAAAAATTTTTGTTTCTCTATCTCTAACTAACATTTTAAGAATTTTCAAGTATGTATCACCTAAAACGCAAAATAGCGCAATGTCACTTTTCATAAGTTTACAGGAAGAAAAAGCGATATAATAGAAACCACTCACATTGAAACAAAATTTGAGTTTTGGTTATAAAATGGTTATATATTGGTTATATAATGGTTATAAACGTTATATAATGGTTATAAACGTTATATAATGGTTATAAACGTTATAAAATGGTTATATATTGGTTATATCTGACTGCGAAAGCTGACAGTTTTTTGCTACATATATGTAATATGATGTATTGAATCGGAAGCAATAAAAAACTAATTTTCGATTTATTTTATGAAAGGCTGTTTTGGATTTTAGCTGACGATATGTAGTACTGGCACTAACCTTCAATTTACTCAATATGTATTATGAGTACTTCGAGTACTCAAAACACCTATTAAGCAGTAATTTGCCAGAACTGACAGTTGTACTTGAAAAATTTGATTTCGTTTAACAACTTCTTTCTAAAAGCACCTCGATAGATTGGTTGTCATATTGTATTGCTTTAGCGCTGTATACTACAGTGATCGACAGGGCGTATGCGTAACATTTCATTTATTTTCGCAGGATTTTCTTTTGTTCGTTTAAATACAAATAATTTTTTATTCAATTTCGCAAAAATTTACACTTAATTTTTTTTCTAAATACGCATAAGCTGATTTTTTTTTTTAACTTTTTCGTATTTTTATTTTTCTTTATAAACAGAAATCGATCAATTTAATACGAAAATATTTAAAATTTTAGTTCAAAAATTGAAGAAAATTTTTGAGTTTATTAAGAGCAGGAAGATTCAAAATAATTCAAAATATAAAGAAGGTTCGGAGAGATTGTCGCACAAAATAAACATCTGATTACAATTTTTGACTCTCTTTTCGAATAGCTTTCGCTTTTGATCGAGTTCAAAGTTTAGTGTTGAACAATTTAAGAATTTTATTTAAAGTATGTACATATGTATGTAAGAAAAAATAATCACATACGTTTTTATAACTTTTTTAACTTCTTTGCAAACATTTATTTTGCTAGGGTTACCATAGTTTAGTTAAACAAAATAATACTAATTTTTCGAGTACACTAGAAGGAGCGGCTAAAAAAAGTCTCAAAAATAGCGAAAATTATTCAGGAAATGTCAGAAAAAAGTGAAACTGTGCATAGGGTCACCCTCTTTTAGAACGTTTTTCTCGATTTTGATTAGATTTCTTCGAAATGAGTTACCGTAACCTAAAAAGTTTTTAAAATGCAAACAGCAATATAAAGAAATTTATATTTGAATAAAGAAATTTATATTTGAATATTTTATTTTTAATTTTATTGATTGCCACGTTTCAAAAATACAAAAAATATATGTAAATACATAAAAAAAAAATTAAAAAAAATCAAAAAAGTTTAATTTGATAAAATTGCTAAAATATGAATATTTTGTATACGATTGTCATATGTGCGAATTTTGCACAAAAAAGAAATATACATACATACATATATTTTAAAATAAGTGGCAACCTTATCATTTGAATATTGCAAAATGTGTCATAAGCTTATTTTTGAAGCAGAAAGCATGCTTGTGAGATTTTTATTATGAAAAATTCATAACATAACTGCATAGAGTTGCCATATTTTTGCATATGTTCGAGCAAGTTCGAAATTAGTGCATATATTTATGAACTAATATCTTGTTAATGTGGCCAACTGTTGTTTATAAAATAGTTTTTTTATGCTATAAGGTGGCCACTTATGTAAAAAAGTATATGTATGTAAGTATATTGTTATTAATGATATTTTTCGATTACTTAAAGTTATTATAAAATGTAATCAAAAAAATACATTTCAGTCTGATAAATTTGCTACAATTTTTATATTGCTGAATATTGTACACAATTGTTGTATACATATGTATGTATGTATGTATATTATTTAGCGCTAATGGCAACCCTGACCTTTGAGTATTGGAAAATATAGTATGTCACAAGAAAATTGTACAAGTGTAGAGAATATGTGTGCAAATTTTTTTATGAAAAACTCATAAAAAAGCTGCACCATTTTCGAATAGAGTTGCCATAGTTTTGAATAATTTCAAGAAATTTCGGAATTAATGCATATTTTTCTGAACTAATAGCTGGAACATATGATCAATATCATATTTGTAATAGTTTATCCGTGAAAGGGTTGCCACTTAGTTGAAAATTAATTTTGATATCAAAGTTATTTTTGTATGTAAAAAAGAATTACTGCATATTTCTGTGAACTAATACCTAGAAAATAATGCCAATATCAAAATTTGTGAAAAGGTTGCCACTTAGTTGATAATTAATTTTGATATTGGGCATATTTTTGTATGTGAAAAGGAATTAATGTATATTTTTGTGAACTTATATCCAGAGAATATGTGCAATACCATATTTGTTGCAGATTTTCCGTGAAAGGGTTGCCACTAAATGGAAAATTAATTTTAAGCATGTTTTTGTATGTGAAAAGTTATTAAATGTTAAGATTATTTTTTTACTTATATTATACATACATACATACAGTGTGCGACAAAACTAAAGCACGGAATCTGCCTTGTCGGTATTTAACCGAATAAAATCATAAAGAAGGCATTACGTGATGTTTTATTGATTTGTATTATTAGTTCATGTATTCTTCTTTTAAAATTAGTAAAAATTAAACAAATTAACTTACTAAAATATTATATAAAATTAAATATATGAAGAACTCCAAAAATCTGGTGCGACAAAACAAAAGCACATAACTAAAAATTTACATTAATTGCACATTAATTGTTTGTCAAACGGTTTTTAATGATCAAAAATGTTGGATATGTGTAGTTATTACCTAATTAGAAAAATATTAATGCATATTCAGTTGCAGTTCGTCATTCAGTACGGTTGGTTGTAGGACAGGTTAAAGAGAAAGATATTTCAATGGCTCAGAAAATAAGTATTCTGTTCATGTTAGAAAAAAAAAATTTGTTAAGGATTTTAAGAAAAGAGAATCGGTTATACATAATTCATCCTACAACTTCTCATCACTGTGATTCACATAATCTAACCTACTTCTGATATATTGAATATGCATTCAAAAATACTTCCTACTTTTCCCGCATTGCGGCTGCAATGAAATTGATATTCACACACATATGTATGTATATATGTATGTAAGCATGTATTTATAATGCTGCATATATTGTAAATGCAATTGTAAATACCTATGTAATGCAGTCAACTTAAAACAAAGAAACAGCAAATATGATACAAAAACAACAACGAAAATTAACAACAACAACAACAAAGCTTAGTTGGAAAAAAGGCTCATTCAGTCAATCAACTTTGCGAAGTTATTCAATACCAAGAAATGACCATTAATGCCAAAGCAAAAAAAAACAACAACAACAACAAACAAGCAGCGTTGCATTTGCAGTTAGAAACGATAAACATATAGTATATGTAATAGAAAAAAAGTTATGTAGCTGAGTGGAGCAGCGCACAATTTGCAATGCAATTTCGAGTGCAACAACAACAAGAGCAACAAAAAGGCAATACATGCAACGTAAGCGCACATATTACTGCTATTACATTATGTATATATGTATGTATGTATGTATGTAGCTACATATGCACTCCTACTTGTATAATAACAACATAAAAATTACAACAACAATGAAAATTAGTCAACATACATAATTATCACCGCGCAGCAGTGCACTGGGGCACTGTAGCAAGCAAAGTCAAATAAAGCAAGATAAAACAAAAAACAACAGCAACAACAATATTTTCATGCAAACAGTGCAACGAGCTGTTTTTCCCTCTCCTCTAACTGCAAATTTCATAACAGCAAAGGAGAGAGCGCAATTTCTCACTTCCAGAGAGCCGTTATGCACTCATTCACAGCTCCACAAGCGCTCCGCGCCGCTCTACACTCAGGCGGCGCGCAAGTTAGAAGGTGTACAATTTCAAATTCATTTTCACTTTCCGCCAACAATGCAATGGCAGGCGGCAGGTAGGCATTGGCACCGGGGGCAGTGCTGCAATACCATAAATAACATTGAGCAGGCGAAGAACTCGACTGACGTTCGGTAAACTGCTGTTAAAGGTCATTGCTGTTGGACGCATTTATGTTAAGTTGTTTGAAAGTCGCGGGAGAGTGAGAAATACCATAATATAGAGAGAGGGAGTAGGCGAGAACGAATGAGGATGAGTATGAGAGGAATCAATAACCAATGCAGTTTGAGAGCGCTTTTAAAAGCTCCATTCTATACATTTAGAGAGCGTACATTTGATGTGCATTGCATGGCACACACCGGTTGGTGGTGTTGTTACAGCAACAGCGGTTTTTAAGCCATGTTTTTTGATTACAGATATACTATGTACGTATATATATATATGTATTAATGTATGTATATATGTATGTATACAAATATATATGAGTAAATCTGTTTTCTAAAAAATGTTTCCTTTTAAAGAAAAAGATATACATATACATATATAGTAACAGAAATTACGATAATTCAACATTATTGAAAAAAAAACCTTAATAATAAACAACAAAAAATGTTTTATAAAAAATTAATAAAATATGAAATAAAATTTAAGAAATAACTTCATTAATTTTAGAAGGTGATTAAAACTGTACAAAAATACAAAATAAGTCTTCAGTATTTCTTTTTAATGTTTATTAATTTTTTCCAGTTTTTATATTTTAGTTTTTACAGTTCTTTCATTTTTTTTTTTAATTATAACATTTTTTATTTTAGTTTTTTTTTTTAATTTTTATCATATTTTTGGTTTTTTTTTTTTGTAATTTACTTAATTGTCAAGATTATTTAAATTTTATTAATGGTTTTTTTTATTTTATAATGTTTTTTTAAGTTCTCATAATTTGTTTTGATTTTGATAATTTTTTTTTATATGTATTTCAAAATTTTTTCCTGTTTTAAAATTTTAGTTTTCATAACTCTTCATTATTTAAATATTTTTTTTTAATTATTACAAATTTTTATTTTATTTTTTTTATTTTTTTTTTTTTTTATTTTTTTTTTTTTTTTTTTTAATTTAATAATTTTTTTAGTTTTCATAATTTTATTTTAATATTCATATTAATTATTTTGTTTTTTAATTTTCACAGCGTTCATAATTCTTTTAATTTTTATTTTAGTGTTTTTCTTTAATTTTTATCATATTTTGGGTTTTGTAATTTATTTAATTGTCAAGCTTATTTAAATTTTCTTAATGGTTTTTTTTATTTTATAATGTTTTTTTAAGTTCTCATAATTTGTTTTGATTTTGATAATTGTTTTTTTATATTTCAAAATTTTTTTATGTTTTCATATTTTAGTTTTCATAACTCTTCATTTTTTAAATATTTTTTTTTAATTATTACAAATTTTTATTTTATTTTATTTTTTTTTTTTTTAATTTATATTATTTATATTGTTTTTTTTTTCAGTTTTCATTAGCCTTTTTTTTTTTATATTTTTAAATTATTAGTTATTATTATTCATTTTATATTTTATACTTTCTTTATATTTTATTGTTTATTTTAATTGTTATAATTATTTAAATTTTCTTAATTTTTACTTTTATAATTTTTTTAGTTTTCATAATTTATTTTGATATTAATAATTTTTTTTAATTTTCATAATTTCCTTTAAGCTTTCACAATTTTTTCATATAGTTTTTAATTTCCTGATTTTTTTAATTTTTTTACTTTATATTCATATTCATACATTTTTGTTGTAATTATTAAAATTTTTTTTTTATTAATCGTTATGTTTTCTCTTTTTTATATTATTTTATTTTCTTAATTTTATAGATTTTATTGTTATTTTATGTATGTATGTCTATATTCCATCTAAATATATACATACATATATTCCTAAATATTATGTAAAAATCATTACCACTTCGTCGCTTTTGACATTTATGCTTCAATTACAAATGTACATATGACAATTTCCGAAAAGCTTTTCAGCATTTCGCTTTCAAATGCAGGCAAATGCAGCCAAAAAGTTCTACAAAACTTTAGCAAGTGAGCTGCTGTTACTAGCCGCTGCACTGCTTTTACTCTCATTCAAACTAACAGGCTTTCTCATTTCACTCTCACCACGTTTACATTGCCAAAGAGACGGGTTTACACACATAAATGAGTATGTATGTTTGTATTTATTTATGTATAGTCCCGTCTTCATGCGCTTCCTGCTTTTCAAATGCAAAAGCTTTCGATTCGCCAACAAATACCTAGACAGCTACACATATGTATATTATATGTATGTGTGCATATATAAATTTCTATGAGTGTAGCATAATTATGTATGCAACTTCGCTGCGCGCAGTATTACATATTTCCACCTCACTATACAGCGCTTCTGACAACAACAAAATAATGCTTTTGCCGCTTTTCTCCCACTCAACTTCACCGCCGCAAGCCACGCTGCGTCGCGCCCGCTGTCACCTTTATGCATTACTTTTACTGCCTGCTTTGCTGCTACACTCCTTGTTGTTGGGGCGCGCGCATATTTTTTACCCTGCCTGCCTTTGTGTGTGTGTATGTATTTTGTTTACTTGTTGTTTTTGTGGTTGCATGCGGTGGCATTAGTTTTTCCGGTTGCTGCTGCTTTAGCGCGCTGAGCAGGCGCGCGCTGCAGACGTAGCTGTAATGCTGTGTACAGTTAAAAGCACACGAAGTCACATAGCGGTAATACACGAATACCAGACGGGTTCGTGTGCAAGCGCGCCGACTCGTATGCTTACTCGTCGGCTATTGCAGTCGTTTGTTGTTAGTGGCGCTCGGCACGGCGCTTGTTGCTGTTGTTGTTAGTTGGTTCGTTAGTTTATGCGCTCACATGTGCTTTGTTTCTGTTTTTGTATTTGTATATGTTTTATCTTTTGCCGTTGATTCGCTCGCATCGGTGTGCCCCACTGTGCTTCGGTATTGGTGAGCTTTCATGCTTCTTTCGTTTCTGGTTGTTGGCTTTGTTGTTGCCGCCTATGAATGACTATTATGTATAGCAGCCAGCGGTATGTGTGTGCGTGTGTGTTTGAATAGTGTGCTAGCGCTAGCTCAGCTATTTGTTGTCGTCATCGCTCAACGCAGCAGCAGCAGCAGCAAATGTGGCAGCGGTCGTTGGCGGCAGCATTCGTTAGAGTTTTTGGCGCTTGTTGGCCGCTTTCTTCCATCTACTCCTTTCATTTCACTTTATTCCGTTCGTATGTACGCACGTTGGGCGCGGAGTAGCCAACCAACCAACCAACTAACCAGCCAGTCAGTCAGTCAGTTAGACTAAATAAACAAACAAACGAAGCGCGAACAGTCGTCTAACGGTTGGTCGGTCGGTCGGTCATTTCTTGTACGCGCTATCCCCTTTGCGACCGCGCGCGCAACATTAGAATCGTATTGTAACGTTGCGCCGGGCGCTCTCACTGCCGCGCGCCCATCTCTTTCGCTTGTGCGTGTTGTTGGCGGTAAAAGTTTTTCTCCGCGCTGTAAAAGCTGGATGAAAGTACCGTTGACTGCTGCTCCAACGCTAGCCGCCGCTCTAAGCAACCGCTACGAACTCGAATTTTTAAAACTACATACATACATACATAGGTGTATGTATGCATGATTGTGTGCGCTGTTTTCCAACTCTTCAGCGCGGCGCTGACTCTATGTGGCCAGTCGCAGCAGTAGTGACGTCGTGAACGCAGACAAGTTTTCTTTGTAGCGGCATGCAATCGGTTTCATTTTGCCGCCAACTCTTTACCGTTGCGCGTCGCGGCAATTGTTGTTCGTCATAGCCGCGCCGAAATACCGTTACAAACGCTAAACGTTAGCGCAATTAGCGTAAGCGCAGCCAGCCAGCTATTAGCCAACAGTGACGAGTCAAGAACAAACGTCGTCAGGTGGCAGCGCCAAAGAACTCGAGAACTTGAAAAGTAAAAGTCAAAGATTTATACGGTGTGTTGTTGTTTTTTTTACAGTGTGGTGTTATTTTGTTGGTGGTTTTGTGGTTTTTATTGTGCGGCACTGATTGAATGCAAGAATAATTAATTAATAAGTGTTGCAATGCAAAATATTTACACGGATTATTAGCGGCGCTGAGATTTTTGGAATTACGGTGGATTATATGGCAGTGAGCAGTGGTGAATAGTGATAAAAATTAAAAAAAAAATTATAAAGTGCAGTATAATAGCATATAAAGAGATATGATGCAAGATCAAAATAAGAAATCGGTTAGATATGAAAAATTATTAAATAAAAGTTAAACTTAATTTAATAATATTAAAAAATAATTAAAAATAAAAATTAATTTTAAAATAATTAAAAAATAAAAAAAATTTAAAAAATTTTTAAAATAAACAATAATTTAAAATTAAAATATTTGAAAATAATTAAAAAAAATTAAAAAATAAGAAGAATAAAAATAATTTAATCTACAATTAAAAAAATAAAAAAACTGAAAACAGAATTAAAAAGAATTAATAAATAATTTACAAATAAGTAAAAGAATAGAAAAAATTTAAAATAAATTTGAAAAAATGTAAAATAAATTTAAAAAAATTTCAAAAAAAAAATTAACAAAAAATTAGAATCTATTTAAAAAGAAATAAAATATTTTAAAAATTAATTTAAAAGAAAATTTAATTAAATAAAGGAAAAAATAAAAATAATTTTAAATATTTAACAATTAGAAAAATTATTTAGAGCAGTTACATATACTATATCACAATAATAAATGACAAAAGAATAATGAAATAATGTGAAAATAAATTAAGTTAAAATTAAGGAATAATTAAAAATTGTAAAAATAAAACTTAAAAAGTTAATGAATAAAAATTATAAGAGATTAATAAAACTAAAAACAAAAATAAATGAAAAATTTGTATAAATGCAATTAATTTTGCATTTTAAATTGTTAGAGAAAATAAAACGTGAACAAATTTTTGGAACAAATATAAATTTTCCCGAAACTCCGAAGTAAAAATTTCATTCTAAAAAAAATTCCTAAATTCATTAATCGTTTTTTCCAAAATTAATAACAACATTTATAACAATCCATTTCGAGAAAGTACTGTTATATATTATAAAAAGGCGAAAGAAATAAGAATTTAACAAAATTATATAATACTAAACACTACAACTCCAACAAATTAAACGAAAACAGGCCAACCGGAAATCCGTGCTCATACAAATTGCTTGCCTTCATGTGCTTAGTTGTCGCATAACGGAAATACGGAAGCTGTCATCTATGTGACGATTGACAAATTTATTAGCATGCCAAAAACAAAATTTGAAGAACATATTTTTGTTATAAGTAGTTGTTGTGTATAGAAGAAATTAAAAAACAAGATGGGAAGACAAGAAGAATGTAGGAAAAGAGGAGGAGAACTTTTAACTAAAAAACTGAGCAAGAAATAATTAAAAAAAATTTATTGAAAAAAAATGATAAAAAAATGTAAAAATAATTTATTAAAAAAAAAAAAATAAAAATAATTTAAAAAAATAATAAAAATTTAAATAAAAATATTAAAAAATTAAAGAAATAATTAAAAAATATTTATTGCAAAAAAAAATTGATAAAAGAAATGTATGAAAATAATTTATTAAAAAAAAGAATAAAAAGATAATTTAAAAAAATAATAAAAATTTAAAATTAAAAAATTAACTTAAAAACTGAGCAAAAAATTTTTGAGTGAAAATATTTATATAAATAATACAAAAACTAAAGTAAATAATAACAGTAAGAAAATTAAATAAAAAAATTAACCAAAACATATTAATAAAGGAAAAAATAAAATAATATTAAAAAAATGGATGTGAAAAATTCCAATAAATTAAAAAAATTATGTTAATTTAAATTTGAAATTCGTTCGAGAAAAAAATTTTAATTAAGCTACTAGTTGAGTTTGAAAAGAATATGAAAATTTGAATAAGGAAATTTCAAAAATTTACAAATAAAAATATTGAAAAAGCAAAAACATCAATATTGAGTAAAATTAATAAAAATGTATTAATTAACAATATAATATTAATTAAACATATAACTTCCTCCTGCAACAACAGTAAAAATTAAATTGCATTTTTGTTTGTAATAATCTTAATGTCAAAAAAAAAATAAATCTCATAACAAAATTTTCAAAAACATTTTTAAAAGTAAAAAAAAAAAAATTAAAAAAATAATATTAATAATAACTAAATATAGTACAAAAATGTATAACAAAATTAAAATAAAACTAAAATTAAAAAAAAATATTAAGAATAACTTCTTATATTTAAATAAATAAAAACTACAAAACAAAAAGAAAAATGATAATAAAATAAAAAAATAATAATATTGTATAAATTTATAATATAGCTTACATAAAAATTAAAAAACAAAAAACAATTGAATTTAATAAAAATCTAATCGAAAAAAATGTCCAATTAAACTAAAACTAAAAATAAAATCCTAATAATAACTTGTTATAATAAAATTTTATTTAAAAATAATTTTAAATATTATTAATTTTTTTTTGTGTGCGCTAAACAAATCAAAATCTCACTTAAAATGTCTAAAAACAATTTTTGAAGCGAAGGTATAACAAAGACAAAGTTTTATTAATTTTGCAGTGCAGTTACAATGTTCGTGTTGGTGCAAGGTGCCATAGCAGTGCTCGAAATAACGGTTGTTGAGGATTTTGCGCAGTGAAAATTGGATTTAAATGGAGAAAAATCACAAAATTTTTTTTATAAAAATAAAAAAAAAATAATATACATATATGTATGTACATATTAACAAAAAATATATGTATATATATTTAAAAACATAAAAAAGTGCGAGAATAAAAAATAACAATAAATTGTCTACGCCAAAGATTGAATATAAATTAATGCAGAACAAGTTATCAGTTCAATGAAGGTTAAAAACAAAAAAAAATAACTAAACAAGTAAAAAAATTAAAATTAACTAAAAAAATAAATAAAAGTTATACCAAAAATTTTAACTTAAAAAAACTATTAAAGAAAAACTGAAAACTTTTTGGAAAAATAATTTAAAAAAAATATAAAAACAGTTCAATCAAAGTTAAAAACAAAAAAAAATTAATTAAAAAAATAAAAAACAATTTAACTAAAAAAATAAAAAAAAAATTTTAACTTAACAAAATCTATTAAAGAAAAACTGAAAATTTTCTTAAAAAATAATTTATAAAAAAATTTAATATCACAAGCTGATGCAATTACGTGTAAAAATTGCAAGCAATAATTGAAATTTGTGTTGCTCCCTCATTTGAGCGCAGCTAATTTTCCATAAAAGTGTTAGAAATATTTGCACTTGTGTGTGTGTGTTCAAAAGCTTATATGCGCCATGGCGTTCGCTGCGCTTCTACAATATTCTATGCGGTCAACGATAAACAACAATCAACAAATTTTGTTGTTGTTTAATTTAGTTTTTTTTCGCCAACAACACTTGTGTTGCGCCAGTTATTTTGTTGTTGTGCGCTTTAATGTTGCGGCGCTGCGTTGTTGCAATAGCAATTGCTCTTAAATCAAATATACACAACGACATACAAATACTTTGCGGCACAAATACAAATTGTTCATGCTTGGAATTTTGAAGTTGCATAATTTTGTTTTTGTTTTGTTTTTTATTTAATTTTTGTTTTGCTTTGTTTTTCCGTCACGTCATATTCTCATGAATCATTGAACTCTGGCGAGGACGGGAATCATTATTTTGAAAATGGTTATTATCTAGCTAGCATTATTATTATTTATTAAATTGAGTTGTATTGCCATGTTGTTTTTGAGGTTAGGTTTAAAAAAAAAAACATATTATATTTATATTTTCCAAAATTTTTTTTTTTAAATTGAAATACTTATAGGAAGTTATATATTTTTAGAACAAAGAAAAATATTGAAAATTTTAAAATTTTTGAAATTTCAAAAATAAAAAAATTAAAAACAAACAGCTTAAATATAAAAAAAGATTTTAATATCATTTTGAAAATTATTTATTTTTATGAAGTTTTATATATTATTATAATTAATTAAAACAAAATTAAACATTGTATTTAATTTTTATACTCAAACTTTTCGTAATGTAATATAATATTCTTATAAAAAAAAAAAATTCACTACTTTTGTTTGAACTTAATTAATTAATTAATTTAATTTTTTAAGACAAAACTCACTAATTTTTGTTTAAACTTAATTTAAAATGTTGAAAATTTAATTTAATTAAAACAAATATTAATTAAAATTAATTTAAAATATTTTTTTAATTTGCATTTAATTTTTCATCTCGAAATTTTCGTAACGTAATTTAATATTATTATTAAAAAAAATCATTACTTTTTGTTTGAACTTAATTTACAATATTCACATTTTTACTTAATTAAAGCAAACATTAATAAAAATTAATTTAAAAAATTTTAAGGTTTGTGCTTACCTTTTTATCTCATCTTCCAATAAAATTTTGTTGTTTGAAAATGTTTAATTTTTATTACTTATAGATTAGATTATTTCATAAGAAAAAAATTATATATTAATTAAAATTTACTTTTACTAATTTAGTTAAGTATAAAATAATAAGTTCTTTCTTATAATTTATAATTCATCACAACGCTTCGAAATTCCTACCAAGAACATTTTAGTCAAACATTTTTGAACCAAAAATTTCATTTTTTTTAATTCTAAACATCACAGAAATTGCATGTAATTCCATAATTTCGACAAAAAGTGTTATTACAACAACATTCAACCACACAAAGTGAAGAAAATAAATAATTTTTCTGATACAACAATTTTACGAAGTGAAATTTTCGACAAAATAAAAACAAATTTTTGATAAAAAAAACTGTAAAAACGAAAATAGAATATGAAAAGTTTATAGTGAAAACACCCAACCCGTTTTGAATCCGTCCTACGTCCCAATTGTAGCAAAACATTTACAAAATAAAACCGAGGGAAGTGAAAAGACTGCATTTTACAAGCATTTTCTGCAAGGAAACCCCACAAAACACTCAAAAAAGCGCTCAAATCAACTTTTGTGCTGAGAGCATATGCTGCAAATACCAACGAAGCTTTCGGAATATTCCAGAATTTTCACAAGTTTTGTGCGCATTAAAGTACTTTACTGAGCGACACTATTCGTGAGTTACCGAGAAGAAGTTTCAAAAGTGAATTGAGTGCATTCATGAGCAGCAAATCGTGCGCTCAAACGGCATTTAGAGAAGAAAGAGATAAATCGTCAAAACGATTTTGCATTTTTATACGTATTACAGTTAAAAAATAAGAAGATCTTTATATGTAAAGTGTAAGACTGAAAAAATACTTTAACAGAAAAGTGCATTTCATAGGCAGAAAACAAGTGCAATTCTCACATTAAGCATATATAGTTATAAACGGTAGACAGTAAGCGCTAAAAGTGGATATAGTGCATTAATGAAAACTTTTCGCGAAATATTGCTTTGCATTGAAGGCATTTGTACGAAAAAAAGTACGCAAAGCACACAAAATAAAAAAGATTTGAAATAATATTATTACACATAACCTCAAATAAATAATACTTGAAACGAATCATTCGTGAGCATTACAAAAAAACGAGAACTTAACGGTAAATAAAAGTAACGCAACAGAGCAAAATAATAAACACATTCCACTCAGCGAGAGAGAGAGTGCGTGTGTTCAAAAGAGCGAAAGCTCTATTTGAGTGCTAATAATTCAGCAAGTGTGTGTGAGAAAGAGAAGGGAAGCGTGTGAGTGCAACGCAAGGAAAGCGAAAGTGCAACACAAATAAAATGTATAAATCGAAGTAACTTAACGAAAATTAATGCATAAAATGAAGTCAAACGTTTTCGCACAATGAGCCGTTGCCAGCAAAAATTTTGAAAATTTTTAAGACTGAATAAATAATAAATGTACTTTTTTCAAACTATTTTGTGAGTAATTGAAAAAAATATATTGATTGAAAGCTTTTTCATAAATGTGCTGAGAATTTCAAGTGAAACAAATGAGTTGGAGGTAAAGAAAATTTAAAATTTTAGAATACAAATGCTGAAAGCTTTTTTGTTTTAAGTTTTTAGGTATAGAAAAAATTTAACGAATTAAAAAAACTATTTATGACCTCTTTTTGCAAAAACTTTTAGTAATTTTCAAAATATTAATGATTAAAAAAATTATATAAAATTAAAATAAAATTTTTT